>NC_051161.1:14596774-14778482 GCF_013339745.2 Dermacentor silvarum
AAAAATCATCGCGCTGCGCAGGAAAAAAAAGTTAATGCTTAGAAATTTTTACTTACAATATAGTTCTCTCGAGCCTTTACGTCCTACTAACGCAGTAGGTTCCGTGGGCGAGGAAGGTCTCGAAAACGCGTTTCAAATCATACACGATAGAAGCTAACCATGCCGTAGGCCCATGCGACAGAAAGTTAAGGGGTTACGTGGCTTTGAAAATCAACTTCCTGATTTCTTCATGGTTTTGATGAAAATTGGCACAAATGTTTAGAATGTCTCCCTGATACTTCCATAAAAGTTTCAGAGTGATACCTGAGAACATTTTATTGAGCAGAATTTTTCCTCTCTTGAACTTTCTGGAGGCCTGGGAGCTTAAAAACATGATGGAAGGCTCGTTGAGTATTGACTGCATAGCTCAATGCGTGCTGAAGGTCGTGACAGTACTTTTTTTTTTTCGCAACACAAATTTTTAGATACCATTTTTCAAGTTACCTTCGCACCAAGCACACTTTCGGGGTGAACGAATAGCCATGCCATAAATTTATAAAAAGTCAAGATAAAATGCGAGACTGTCTCGACCTGCACTGTAGTCCAAGAACGTGACAAAAAAACAGAATCAAAATAGGCTAAACGGTAACGAAGAAATCAGCTCCAGAAACTGAGCAGAAAGGCGAAAAAACAGTTTTGAGAAAACGGCTCTCAAAGTTGCACCTTCTCTTCAGTTCTCTAAAACGCACAAAGTTGTAATCTTTGATGTGTTTTGTGACGTGGGGTTCTTGGACATGTGGCCTCTGGTCTGCTGAGCCTTCGTTCTGCCTTTTTCATGTTTGTATGGCATTCTTTATGCTGCTCTACAAAGAGCATGGTGCCTGGGTTTCAAACCAAGTGAGGTGCAGAACTATGTGGGCATAAATATACAGTAGTTCTAGAGTTGTATCTGCAGACTGCCTCATTGATAGCAGCCTCTAGTGCAGTCAGTGAGGCATTGTTTTCTTTTGGTAGAATCGACCATGTTACTGAATGAAGGCTCTCAGCAGGCTTCTGAATCATCTTCCATTGACAATGGCTATGGAGGTTAGGAGAGCACTGATAGATAGGCAGCAATGCAGCTGCTAGGTGCTTTCCAGCCTGTACTTTTGTATCAGCCTCACTTCTGCAGCCAGGTGTCTGTGCCAGCCCAAGTGGCCTAGTGAATAGAGCTCATGATGAGGTTCTCTTTATGAATTAAAGGGGTGGTATGATAGGTATTGTTACGAGATATCGTGGCATTACGATAAAGAGGTCGGCGCGCGATGGCCAGTCGCGGGTTCGAGATGCCGATGTGCGAAATGCCTCGTCGCGGGTCCGCGGAATAGACGCTCGACGAGCTTAGTCGCGCAGTCCGAGGTGCCGATGCGCGAAATGCCTGGTCGCGGGTCCAAACACTCGGTAAGCTCAATCGCGCAGTCCGAGGGTGCCGACGCGCGAAACGCCTAGCCGCGGGTCGAGGAATAGACGCTCGAGGTGTCGACACTCGATGAGCGATGTGCCGACACGCGAATGCCTAGCCGCGGGCTCGAGGAGTCGACGCTCGAGGTGCCGACGCGCGAAGTGCCTAGCCGCGGGTCCGAGGAGTCGACACTCGATGAGCGATGTGCCGACGCGCGAAATGCCTAGCCGCGGGCTCGACGAGTCGACGCTCGATTTAGCTTAGTCACAGCACGAAAGGTGCCGACGCGCGAATGCTTAGGCAAGGATCCGAGAAGTCCGCGCGCGATGTGCTTCATCGCCGAGTCGGAGACGCCTACGCGCGAAAGGCTTAGCCGCGTGTCCGAGCATTCCGTGCCCGAAGCTCGGTCGCGAAGTCCGCGTCACCGATGCTCGAATGCTTAGCCGCGGGTCTGAGACGTCCACAAAAAGCGGATTCGGCCACGCTACTGCGATGTCCGCGTAGCGCCCGCTTTAACACTCGTCGAGATTATGGAAACTGTCCGGAGCTCGCGAGGAGACCGCAACAAGCGGAGCAGACGACGCCATCACGGAGCGAGCACCGGACCAATGGCGAACCGCGCTGGAGTCACAGGGGGCGTGGCCAATCGGTGGCTCCGGCACGACCTTCAATCATTCGCTTTTTGTGTGCTTTTTTCTGTATGGAGGAGATAGCTGAAGCGGCAGATTTGAAGACGGAGAAACGCGCTTTCCAACGAGACCAAGATGGCGGCGCTCGGCTGCGCCGTTCCGGAGATATCGGGCTTGAAAAACGCCGTTTTTTCGCGATTTCCGCGCAATTTTCGGCACCTTGGCTGATATAACAATTTTTTTTAGAGCACTTCTACTTGGTTTTCAGTGATGATATTTCGGAATCGATAGAATATGAGTTACAGAAACTGAAAATGTGATTTTCAAAAAATCGATTTTTTAGCCATTTCGCGATGCGAAAGCCGCGTCCCCCCTTAATGGGTGGCTACCAAAAGACAGACCAACTGTGCCGATGAGTATTTTGACGTCAACGATTGCCTCACCTGTGAGCAATTAAAAAAACACCGTCATTCACATGCTGAGAAAGAATGCCATGGTAAGCTGTACAGAACGTCGAAAAAGAGAACATTGTCTACAGCAAATGAGTGTAGTGAAACCCCTTCGAATGCAGGCCCAACTATTAGCAAGTTAGACAATCATCTTCAATGGTTTCTACATGAATTCTTTAGCGGTGTCACCACAAATGATGCAATACTTTGGCTTTATTGTTAATGGCACAAGCAAGTAATGCTCGCAAATGTGGTATTAAACTGAACCCACTGCAAAAAGAGTGAAATTTGAGCAGAAATTAGCCAGCAGTTTAGCTGAAAAAGTTGTCCACTTGGCACTCCTATTTATGTCACACAGTGTGGTAATAACAACTCTGAAAAGCGCTAGCTAAAGCATGCAACAGCTCTCCTGCAATACAGACCTGGTAGAGTGAGTGCGGCCAACTGCTGCAGGGGTCGTGGCGGCATAGCGCAGGGCACGGCACAGTGTCCGCAGGCTGTAGTGGGGTCGGCTGCCTGTGCCGTCAGTCAGGCTCCCGCGCAGCTTTCCTCAGGTTCAGGTAGAGGGATACACAAGCATGCACCGGTGGTGACCCACTGCTACCCAGATAGGCAGCTACCACCAGCTCCAGATCACCCTCCTCCAGGGGCTCCTCCAGGTACACCTCTGTGAAGCTGTACCGCAAGAACACTTCCTAACTACCTTTTCACTCTTTCTTTTCTCACATTTTCTACACAGGCCAGTTCTCGGTTGCAATTCCGTAGCAATGCCTTCTGCTCAATTCTAGGCCAGTCTTATCAACGATTGCTCACGGCTGGCTTATCCATTGATAATGCAGGCAGAGTAACGCTTTGGCCACTGAAGAAGCACACTAAAGCATTAGCATTGGAAAAGGTATCACTACAAAATAGCGACCCTATTCACCCATAAGCATATAGTATATAGCATAAGCATAAGCCGGTGGTTAAAATTCAAGTTAGCAAATGCGTTTTGATATACAGATATACGTTTTGTATATCTCATCTATACATTTTTTTCTTAGTAGATACAAGCGTGTCTTTACAAACTTTGTTCAATTTTATCCCACAATCTTGATTTTGGCAATTTATATCTTTTTTATGACATACACCTTGTTAATAAAACCTTTACTGTGTGAAAAGTGCATTCATTCTGCCTTTTGTTATGTATTACATAAAATACTGAGTGCAGTAGTTCCTTCAGAAAAAAAGATGTGGTGTAACCTACAAAAAACACATATGAAAGAATTAACAAAGGTGATGGTCAAAGAAATACAGAAGTTGTATGCGAGCCAGAAATTGCACAAATGCTGATTGCACTGGCTGTTATCATCTCACACTTTAAATGTTGTGTTAGCTAGTGATCGACACTGATAGAGTCAGATCATGCGTACTGTCAGCCCGTGCTGGCTTATAAGTGTTGCACTTGTCAGCAGCCAAGAAACACTTAGCAGTAAACCTCGTGTGAGTAAACAAGAAGGCACATAAAAACAGTCAGTTACTAGAAATTTTAAGTACAGGATCGAACAATATATGCATTAATGAGCTTTCCAGCTGGCAGGAAAATAAAATGCAACGAAGTTGCATTTCACACTTAAGTAATTGCCTTGAAGTGTTTTTCTTTTTTGAACCATTTCATAGTACCCTCAGGTCCAGGTTAAACTAAGCTTGTTGCATAAGTGTCGTGAAAAGAATAATTCAAGCACAACACAAACACATTTGGAGATGGTATGGAGGCTATCACCAAGGGAGGATCATGAATGTTCAACATTTCATGGCCTACAAGGCTTATACAAGGGCTACAAAGAAATGCCATTGTATAATTAAAGCCTCAAGAACTACAAGGTACTAATGCTGATTTTTATTAACCACTTAACAACCAAGCGAAAATACAGGGCCTTTCACTTACCGGCTCCGAATGCCAGCAGGCAGGTCCTTTTTGCCCACATCTGTGGCAGGGTTCATGCATGCAAACAGCCTAAATTCGGGGTGCCTCTTCAAGGGCTTTTGGTCGCTGCAAAGCATAAAAAAATGTAAATGTGAGCATACAACCTAACATAATAAGCCACTTAAGAATGAAAGCTGTTCACAGTTTCAGTCAAGTGTAATGAGTACCACCTTCCCAGCCTACAGCCATCCCAACCTACAAAAACAACAAGGTACTGTTTCCTTCGCCTAACTATACAAGTCACATACAACTACTCAATGCTACAAACAAACATATCAAAAAAAAGTATCGGAAGTTTCTGAGGAAAGGGTGGTACACTCGTATAGAAAGTGAGGAACCTGAGAAGTGTTCTGCAGTTGATGCGATGTGTGGTATTGGTAAGTTCATAGGATGTGACCTCAAAGGATAATGCGACAAACTCATATCAACACTGTGGTTTCACATGAGGTCATTACACACCTTTGAAGAAGAGTGCAGCTTCGATCGAGGAGTGCACAGTTTGGTCAGTGTAGAAACCAAGTTGGCAGCGTTTCATGCATTTGTCACTTTTGCAGACAATGCAAACTCCAACAACTTTGCCCCCTACAGTTTTGCCTGATTGGACAACGTCACTGCAGATACCGTATGGAACACTGCGTGGACTTTACTCTCTTGCATCCCCCACACACATTCATCGACCCTGCAAAGCACTCACATCTCCTGATGTTCACCTTCCCTGCATAACCCACACACAATGGTGGAAGTCGATGTCATAGTTATGCAGCAGGGTGAAAGATGGCGTGAGTGTTCCGATGCAAGCGCCACCTGAAGGTGTGGATAACTCGGGCACACAACCAACTTGCTTGCTCCTCTTTAGCTTCACGACGTCAGCATGCAAGGGCTGGCTATGCACTCGGTGCCCTTAGCAGGACTGTCTTGTGGAATGATTCTCACTCGGTTTCGGAGAGCGACACTGCTATGGGCTAACTCAATCGCCCAGACGCCCTTCTGTAGTAGGACTGCATCCATGAATGACTTGGGTGTCAGTGTCTGGCATGGGTGAACATTACTCGCTTGGTATCCTTGCCCCGTGGCAAGTCGAACTTCCTCAATTCCTCAGCATCGTCCCCATGAAAGAACTATCCTTTGTACATATTTCAGGTAGCTAGCTCATTGTATAGAAGGTGCAATAAGTGGCCTTTTCGTGTTTGTATGACTGTGTTGTCTTTTCTTTTTTTTGCAAAAGCACTTCAGAACCAACAACAGTGATGTAGCGGACAGCTCGGACAATGATAGTAGTTCCTCAAGTGCAAACATCTGTATTCCTGACCATGCAGAATGTTTGCATAACATTGACAACATTAGGCATTTTAATTGTGCACTTGACCTCCATTGGTGACCTCCCTCTGAATTTAACAGCGTTTGGCAAAAATGTTGGTAACCTTATAAAGCCAAATTAAAAAGAAAAGGGAGGGAGGGAGATTACAGAAAACCATTGATCTTCATTTCTTATTTTTTATCTCCGAAAGTTGGAACGGGAAGTATTGCTCACAATTTGTCAAGCTTAGTTTTTTAGCTGTTTAATGGTGCTAGCTTCTTCAAAATCTAGGTCACTGATGAAGCCGTTATCTGGATATTCCACATACTTCACCGAGTAGAGGCACATGTTATAACTCTAATAATCTTTCCATATTATCCAACACCTGATTGCACAGCATTTTTGCATTAGTTGCTGAAAGCCGTAAAATAATGGTTCTCCTCAAATAAGCTGGAAATAAGCATTTTTGCCAAAACTACAATTAACAGACGTTCACAGCAGTCTCATGTACTGCAACTACTGTGTTCACAAAATGGGACACCATGTGCTAGAGAGCAATCAAATTACAGCTGCACATGCATTAAAATCAAATATAGAGCAAGAGAACTATTAGTAATAACCCCATGCTAAAACAATGTGGTGGCTTACCATTTGACATTACATGAATTGTAATATGTAAACACTAGCTATCAAAAGTCACATTTGCCACCACACATTCCCTATTACTCTCATGCCGGACAGCTGCCACCATGCCTATGTTGTAGAGCTGTTTGAATATTTGAAAATCACTGAATCAAATCAAATAGTGAACTTCCAAATAAGTCTATTAGTGAATCGAATATCTACTATTCTATTTTTCGAATATTCTATCACCGCAGATATATTTACAGCAACCGCGCGACACTAGGAAAGCCGACAAACTGCCTCGCAAATGAAAGCAAATGCATGAGATGGCAACAAAGTTCTTTGAGGTCGCTATTTTTGCAACAAACCGCACAGCGGCCTCTCATTCCCGATGTCGTTTGTAGACGCACATCGGTCTCTTTTTGTAGCCTCAAGCAACCAGTCACAAGATTAGCTTTGAATTTACACGGCAGGTGTGAAAGTGTCATGGCCGTGCATTTGTGTGGACGGCATTTGAACGAGGGGTCAAGGGGGGAATTAAGCATCGCGTAAAATTGCTGTGACCCTCCAGATTTCAGAATCTTTGACCGGTGGAAAATCACATCGAACCTGACAATGAAATAGTGAGGACGGCGTGTGCTCTTAACCATCTGCGCTGGCTACATGCAGAGCGGTGTACAAGACCCGTGATGTGCGGTCCTTTCGTCTGTCGCGTGGATTGGCCTTACGATAACCCACCTGCTGGAGAGTTAGCATAATTCTTCTGTATTTTGGAGAAAAACAGGAAAGCAACACTTTCTATGCTACAAATAAATGACTGCCGCAAAACACAGGTCCACTATTAAACTAAAAAACTAATTGGTGTTCAGTACAACAGATTGTCACTAATCCATTAGTTTCAGAGAGAAAAAAAACACTGGATTCTATTCAAGAGATTAAAAATATTTTCCAGAGCTTCATATACTAGAAATGAGCTGTAATCATTGCTGGCCTACTAATATGGTGTTCCCATTAATAAGAGTAGACCGTACTGTATGTTATCTTGATTTCTATGTACCTCAGTTACCGACAGCTTGCTAGCACATTCGTATTAGGGACTCCTGAGTATGTGCAGCATTTTCCTGTCCAAAATTTGTAAGCACTAAATTTTGCACAAAGTTTCTAATAATCCGTTCGATGTTCCACCACTTATTTTCTTGATTCAATTCGATATTCAATTAGAAATCTACTATTCGGTATCCACACACTCCTACTACGTTGTACATTTGCCACATTATCCCACATCTAACGTGGTACTAGTACTATTTTTTAATGTAGTTTCCAATATAACTGCATGATACACTCTATTCAAAATCATAGCACAAACATATATCCTTAATACAACAAGCTTGGCTTCAAATAACCGGTGGTTAGGAGACAGCTACCTTAAAAAGTCATGAAATGTTCCACAACTGCACCTTCTACAAATCTAGAAGCGAAGAGGCACAACATGGTGCAATGGTGGATGCACACAAAGGTTTCCAGGGATGAATTACATCACATTTAGCAGGTGCCAATTATTAACTGTAAGGAGATTCCAAGCAGTGAGGAACAGTAAAAATGGCTTAGGGCAGCCCATTTAGCAAACACTCACACCATTCTTTCCATTCTAGGCACATTTCTGCAGTGGCAGAATCACTTGTCCATGTGGTTGGGTGATACTATAATCACAATAATGTAGTGTGCATTTCCCCAGTTACAGCTGGTTAGTGGAAAGCCCACAGCTTGGTCACACTCAATGGCATAGCAGAAAACAAAACACCAACAGAAGGTTGTAAAGTGAAAACCGTTGTTGCCAGCATAACACAAACATAAACAAAAAGAGAATATGGCAGCACGTTGCAGAAACAGGCACACACAAAGAAAGGAAGGAGTCAATCCAATAATGAGTGAAACATGCAGAGAGTGGAAAAACAAGTGAAGGTAGCTGGTTGGTGCAAGTATACAGCCTTTGTTTGAGGTGTGATTGCCACTGCCTCCTTAGCCAGTAAGTGACTATGGCTGTGCATATTTGGACAGCATCCCCTGATGTTCCTCCTCTCCACACGGCTCTCACGTATCCTGACGTTCGGCTTCTCCACATAGCACACACGTGATGGCAAAAGTCGGTGTCGTAGTTACGGAGCTGGGCAAAAGATGGGGTGAGTGTTCCAATGCTAGCTTGCTGAACTAGATGCGAATTAATAAATTTCAGATTTTTCTCTCTGTCTCTCATCAGCACTTCAGGCCAAACGAGTCAGTCCCAGCATAAATTCATGTTGATGCGATATTGTGGAAGTAACTCACCTTTCCATAACACATTGTTTGCATACCGGCATTCATAAAACCAAACATCATAACAGAAGGGCTTTAAACGAAACATAATTGCACTGTACCCTCGCTCGAATAGCACTGGCGAGCTACCATCCAGGACCGGAGCCAAGCTCTCCAGGGCTTCTCCTTCGGCCAGGTTGATTTCGTCCAAGAGAACCCAGGAACCCTCCTTCAGAGCTCTTACAAGGGCTCCCTGCACATAAGAAACCAATGACCTGCATGGCAACTCAAGCTAAACTCATCAGATTAACTGGAAATATGAAATCCTCCATAGAAGGTCTTTCGGGCAATGAACTGTGCAAGTCGTAAACCTTCAGGATGCACTCATCATGCGGCAATAAACTAATGGGTAGTACCACTGGGAAAGAAGAACTGTTGATTTCCAATATGTTTCTAGCACTGAGAGTTCTTATAATCAACTTGACAGAGCGCCATAACAGAAGCAGCTTGTGGGAACAAAATGCTTCTTGGTAATGATTCTGTTCAGTCATCCACACTGACTGTAGACTGACAATGTATTTCCACTGTGTTGCTTGCAATCGAGTCAGTCCATGCATCCCAACAAAGAGTTAGTGCATGAAAAAAGTGGACAAAGAAACGCACCTATTTAATCTGCCCTTGCTTACTGATTGCACACTCAAGCTTTAGAATGCACCTCACCTCAACAAAAGCAAATGTCAACTTGTTCTCAGCTTGGCGCGCTTGAGCCTCTGCTTTCCGCAACTGCTCCCCAAGCGCACGCCAGCGTTCCAACTGATCCTTGTCGCAACCCGGTTCTGCAGTGCAAGAAATACAACAAGTAAACCACGCTTGGCAAACGAACGAGAATGCTGGTAGTCCTAATGAATGGCAATCAGTTGGTGCAGTATTTCATAGAGTCAACATCAAGTTAGAACTAGTCCCATGAAAGAGCTTTCACTGAAATGATGTAGAATGACAGCAGACTACCTTTAAGGAACGCGCTATCAAGACCAGTTCTCTGATAAGCTAAGCAGTATCACAACCTAGAAGGTTCAATTCATTTTCGTATCAAACATTTCTATTAACAAAAGCAAGTTGTTTTGGAGAGAATTTCTTATTACAACACTTTCCAAACGCCTCATAATCATACTGTGGTTTTGGCAGATAAAACCCCAGGTTTTTTTTTGTTTTGTTTACCATGCTTCATAAACATTTTGATAGCTCCAGAAGCTCTAAATACAAATGTAATCTATAGCAGAACACCATAAACTCTAGTTATAACAACGTCTTAAGCAAGCAGGGGCAGTTCAATCAAATTCCTATTGAAATGAGGTTATCTTACTTGAAAGCTTTGACACAGCAGACTTTTGGGTGTGAGACATCAGATTGAACAAGTCACGCCACCGACGTCCAGCAAAACAAGTCTGTAACGAAGCAGCATAAAGTATAAAAATCTGTGTGCCCTCAAAAATATAGCATTGTAGTGCTCAAAAGTTACAAAAGAATAAATGTACAAGTTATCCAGAAATGTGTTTACACGTAACACAAGTGGCTGGTTACTGGCTTAGTTTAATAACTTAGTTTAATAACCAACCAAAGGGAAAACTGATCCATAGTAGAACTTTCTAGCAGTTTTTGCCTTGCACACAGCTTTGTGTACACAGTGACATTGTTTCCGTGATACTGGTGCTTAATAAGCCGAGGAGTATTCATCAAAGGCCATGCTTAATATAGCCTGAAAGATCCGAGGCCTGTAAATGTGAACTACACAGAATGTGTGCTATGGGACCCTACCACAGTGCATGACACAGAGAAACTTGAGAGAATACAGAATTTAGCCGCTCAGTATGTTTCAAGAAAATAAAGTGTAAATTTCTGTAACAAATTTTAAGAAAGAACTAAAGTGGGATACGCTAGAGAGTCAATGAAAAAGATTTCGAATCTTTTCCACAGCATCTATGATGGCACAGTCGGTATACAAACGGAGAGATACATAATGCAACCCAATTACCGATCACAACACGTAGACCACTCACTAAAAGTTCGTGAACCTGCTTGCTAGTCAGATTTGCTCAAGATGTCTTATTTTCCAAAAGCTATTCGTGATTTGAATAGATTGCCTTCTGCTGTCCGAATGGTCTGTCTATAATTGTCTTTGTATTGTTTTTGTAGCCCATGTTAATTTATTCTTACTTTTGAACACTGTTTATATGTATTTTAACAGAAGTTCTGCTAATATTATTATTGTTTTATTTGTTTTGGTAGCCCATGCTAATTTATTCATGTTGTTGAACTTTGTATGTATCACGAAAGAAGTTCTGCTGATATTATCATTGTTTTACAAATTGTACCCCCTCACTGTAATGCCTTTTTGGTGCTGTGGGTAAAGCAGAAATAATTATTAATTAATACAGTGAAATCTCGATAATTTGAAATCTCTTAATTCGAACTGAAAGATAATTGACAAATTGACATATGTACTTGAATAGGGAAAAACTCCCACAAATTTAGACTCCAAAAACCGTGCAACTGCTAGTTTGAACAAAACCAGGTCAAAGGCGAAGGTTTGATGCGTCGCTAGCTACCATAATGTCACATGCCATAAAAATGACGAGGAAGGACACAAGGGGAGCCAAGACCGAACCAGACCACGCAAAGCAGCACATGCCCTTTTTTACCATTCGACTTAAAAGGAGCAGGAAGAAAAAAAAAGTCGCAGTTTCACCCGAAAGACAAAGCATTGATGGCGATAGCAAAGCATTAGATAACTATACGAAATAAGGTTCATAGTTTTATTGGCTGTATAAATTGCAGTAAACACTTGCATACACACTAAATTAACAAGCATACTGTCATGAGCACACAGGCAAACATAAAGAAACATAGCTGTCAGAATGCTAGCGTGATGAGGAGCCCAGGCCTCCGAGAGTAAATGTTTCAGGCTGCCTCTCTCTTCAACGCATGTCCAACACTTGAGATTACGCAACCTCCAATACTAGGTGCACAGGAAGACAGCGCACAGGTAGATGGTGCACGTGAAGTGACCAGCTATCTCAGCTCACCCAAGCTGTGCACACACCACAGAGATTACCTTCAAGAGACGGCACATGGCCTGCATGGGCACTCAACGACGCACCCCCCCCCCCCCCCTGAGGACATACTTTGCCACGATATCGCGCGCTCACCTGTTCCCTCTCCCTAGACTAGCCGCCACTTGATCACATGACTTCCAATATTGGCCGTGTGAGAGGATGGTGCACATCAAGCTACCATTCTTCTCGCCTTTGACTCGCACTTGGACTTTACATGGAAACTAGGCTTATTCCAGCACATGCCGTCGCACACTAGTGAAGGAAAGATAAGGCTTTTTCAATGAAGGCCCCACATAATTGATTGGGCGCTAGATTCAATGGGGCATCTCTCCTTCATTTGAACTCCGTTTTATTCAAATAAATTTCCGATCCCCTTGGAGTTCGAATTAATGAAATTAGCGAACTGCAAGCTGCACAAGAAAAGTAGTACTGAATTTCATACATTAAACATACAATAACAAAGTTAAGGTTGCAAGAGGAATGAGCTAAATATAAAAAAGACAGAACGGCTAGGAGACACCACTCACAGTGATGTGGCTGAGGAACTTGGCATTCTGAGTCTGTGAGAATGTGGCACTAAAGAGTGCCTCAAATGCCTCCCGAACTGGGGACAACAGAAGCTTGATGTCGACAGGCTTGAAGCCACCAAGTAGGTCACTGCTGTCGCTTTGCTGACTCATGTTGAGCACTACTAAAGGGTGACCTGCATAATGCAAACATAACCAAGGAAGTAAGAGCCTCTTGCATATAAAAACCAGCCTTCCTAGTCAAAAACATTTTATATGGCATTTGCATAGTGCCAACAACCCTGTGCTTCAGTCGGACGATGCTAGTTTTTAGCCGTCATTGTGAGAGACTCCAGACATGAGCAGGCTGCAGTAGCAGGTTTCCTGCCCCATCGCGTACATGTATGTTTTATGATGTTTCTACAGAATTCCTTCACTGGAATTCGACATGCCGACCTATGGCTTCGTGCCGCTATGTAAGCAGTTGGTCTACATGTACAGTTCTGGCCGTAAGATATACATAAGTTTGCAAGATTCACAGTATGGTGTTCAATGCACCGACTTCATCTGTGAACTCAGCCGCTTAGTGGACATGCCAACCATTCATATTTTGCACTAACTGTAACAGTTAAGTGCAGCACATCTGATTCAACAGTCACACAGTATATTTAAAGGAATGTGTACAGCATTTTTCACACTAATGAGAAACAGCATACCGTAGTAATGAGATGCATAACTTGCCTAAAACCGTGGAGGCAACAATAGTCACCTCTCTTGAGCCAAGAATGATATGCTGGGAAACAGTGGCTGCATAAGCTGACCAAAAATGTTAGTGTTTGCGAGACCACTTCGGCTGTGCTAGATTATGATCACGTAAAATTGCTACACCAGTACACAAGATATTGAAGCATGCCGAACTTCCTAATTTGCTTCCCTATTATTCGCGTGGTTTGCTCTGATGAAATCCTGAATGACATAAGAATTGACAAAAGTTGTGCAGTGGAACCCCCGTTACGCATGTCCGATTATGCAACGTCCAGGGCTTTATGACAGATTAGCGCAGTCCCAGTAAACTCTCCATGGAGACAATGCATTAGAAACCTTATTTATATGACACAAGATTATACATGTCCCGTCTCATACGGCAACCAGTGTGAAGCCAGGAACCCAACGACGGACCTCGCACCGTCTTCTCTGTCAAGAGGGGGAGAGCGCACTTTTTCATACAGAGAGATCCGAATGGATCCGGCCAGTTTCGGCGTAGCTTTCTTGACTGCCACGAGGAAAGAAAAAAAACAAAAAAAACTAGGAGAGACCGTCACGCGGCAAGCCTTCGCGAGCCAACTCTGTGAAGCCATCCACTTTGCTAGAGTACACTCTACCATCACCTTTTCTCTCTCAAGAAGTCAGCCCGGCACGTGATCCTGTGCCCAGCAGCATGCTCTGCGCACTAGGCCCAGAGTGCTTGGTTTCCGGTAGGCTTTATTCGACGTGCACATGTTCAGGTGCTTCGCAAACTTCACCAACCACTCACTGCACATTTTCTCCCTACGCGCTTGTACAACTTCCACTGTTTATTGCAACTTATACATTTGTCGCCTTAAGGCCTTTGCTGCAATGCGCAAGTACAGCAGCCAAATGTTACTGTCCTTGTCGTCTTTTTTGGATGAGGGTGCGCGAAGCATGGGTTCCTCACCATAGCACAGCGGGGGTAAACACTAAATCATGCCATGACATGACATTGAAGGGTTGGGCCAAGTTTACTTCGTTTCAACTTTGTTGCACAATGCTCCCTCCTAGTCTTCTTCCCTTTTCCCTTCCTCCACGTTCACTGCCCTGTTGTGGCCATGTCTCATCGCTGTGGCCGTGTCTATGGCCGTGTCTCATCGTTTCCATCCCTTTCCTCTATACGCTTTGCTCAACCATCGCCCACATTGGTTGTGCTTTTACACTCTTGACGTTTTCTCTTAGTACTTGCTCCCATAACGAGGGTCCTCCATGTTTTTTCTTTGTCAGTCGTGATCGGAGTGAACAGCGCTCAGACAGCCAAGTAACTCAATCGTCTCCGTGTAAATCCTAAGTTATGTGTTGGGCAACTGCAACGCACAATGTTGGGGAAACAAACAGCACTGTCGCTCAGGGCCAAGCTGAAGATTATCTAAGATGTGAAGAAACGACATGGAGCCACAAAGGCCAGCATCACCCGAGATTCCAGAACCTTCATGAAAGTAGGGTACCATAATGATTGAATCAAGCAATTCCTATATGCGACGCAGAAAGAAGGAATGGTGACATAAGCAGGAGCAATATTCTCTGGCAATCACTTTCAGAGATACAGAAAACCCTCATTATAACGAAGTGAAAGGACAGACGAAAAAATTCGATAAAAGCAATTACTCCATAAAAGCTAAAAAAAGTTGACCTTAAAAAATGTTGCAGTTTCACCCAAAAGGCGAAGCATCAATTGCGGTAGAAAATTAGTAGAGAGCTATACGGAGCAAGGATAGTAGTTTTATCAGCTGTATAAACTTGGCCATGCAACAGCACCAGCAACGCGCAGAACTGTTGTTGACGCCGTCGGCGTTTTGCCCGCGTTCACACCGAACGCGCGCAGCTTTGGTGACTATTGCCAGTGCCTCTGGGGGCGGCTTGGAGGTTTTCGACGAGATCAGAACGGTCTGCTGCAAGTCCGCCCTTTCTTGACAGAATCTGCATCTATCGGTGTAAAGTTCTGGATAGTAACGGTGGTAGGCCACCAGGTTCGGATATGTTTCTGTTTGCAACAAGCGCCATGCTGTCGCTTGCCGTCTTCTTAGCGAGGAGTGTGCCGGGGGGAAACGGGCCCTGCCCAATTTATAGTGTTTGGTTATCTCGGTAAAGCTGGCCATCCGGTCTCTCTCCGTTCCCAGTGTTTGCGTGTCACCTGCTCGGTCCGTCAGTTCTCGAGCCAGGTTGTGCACTATTTCGTTCCCGGGAAGGGAGGAGTGTGCGGGTGCCCATATAATGCAAACATCTCGATCTTCAGGAAAGTTGGCTAAAATTCTTAGTGCTTCCTGCGAGATTCTTCCTTTGGCATAGTTCTTGACGGCGGTCTTGGAGTAGCTGACTATGATGTTGGCCTCCGTGGAGACTATTGCCAGTGCTAAGGCAGCCTCGTCCGCCACCTCGGCCTTTCCTGTTTTTACAGTGCCACTAACTCTGGAGTCACCCTCTAGACTGGTAGCAACTATCGACATACTCTGTCTATTTGTGTACTCCGCCGCGTCCACATAGACCACGTCCCTAGCACTACTGAATCTTTTGTGGAGAGCTCTCGCTCTTGAAATTGATTCTTCTATCTTCGTGAAACTCCAGGTGCATGTTTCTAGGGATTGGGAGTATTGAGAGATGTTCCCTTATTTTCCTTGGGATGTCTCCCCGCAGTCTGTGCTGTGCTTCGTAGGATACTGCGATGTCGTGCAAGATGTGTCTGCCCGTCAAACTCTGCGTAAGTCTTTCATACTGCGCCACTTTCTGGGCCTCAATAAGTTCGTCTAATGTGTTGTGCACGCCGAGTGCTAGCAACCTGTTGTTTGACGTATTTGCTGGAAGTCCCAAGGCTTGCTTATGCGCCCTTCTAATGATACATTCTATCTTGGCTTTCTCCGTAGCATAGAGCTTAAGGTAAGGAACCACATATACAATACGACTGATTACGAATGTTTCTATTAATCGAATAAGATTGTGGTCTTTCATGGCATAGTTCCTGTTGGATATCCACTTTATTAGTCTAATTGTTTGGTGAGCACTATTATCCAGTAGTCTAATGGATTCTCCATTATGACCGTTTTCGGATATGCGGAGTCCCAGTTTTCTTAGGCTCTCCACTATCGGTATCCTGGTGCCTTCTACTGTGCAAAATAAAGTTTTCTTCATTCAGACGCCACAGAGTGTATGTTTAACACGTTTTACATGCAAAAAAACAGTGCGGGAAACAGGACAAGTGAAAGGACACGGATGCAGCGCTGTCCTCTCACTTCTGTTTTTTTATGCTGTTTTTCTTAAATGATAACTCTACAACTAGTTCACCTTTATATTCTACTTCAGTACCTTTTACGTGCTTCATAAGTTGTGTTTGGTTATGTGCTTGATAAGCCAATCACATAATCAACAGCAATGCTCATACATGCCTGTACTTCATGTGCCCACCTGTGATCTCAGCCAGATGCTGAACAGCTGCAGTTTTTCCAACACCAGTCTCACCGACGAGCAACACTGGTTCCTCACTGGCTACTGCAGCTGCCAACTGCTCAGTCAGCACCAAGGCATGCCGGGTCCCAGCAAATGTGCTTCGTTTCGTAGCTGTTGACAATGGATCTCTTGTTTGAGCTTTTCGCCGAGGCAACACAACACGACCCACAGTGACTGATGATGCAGTCTCCTTGATCTCTGGTTTGTTCATTGTGCAAAAAAAAAGTGCCTGCAAAGATTAAATTGAGCATCATGAGCAGCATAAAAAGAATACAAACCCAAAGAATTCTCCAGGGCAGCAGAATGCAGTATTACAAATAAATCGGTGCTGAGATGATGCACTATAAAAAATATTTACACCCTTAGGGGCATATCTTGTCCCCAAACAATAATCGTCATGTCTTGCTTCCTTTCCTTTCTCGAAAACTCTGCGCTCCCTACTTTAATGTCAGGAATGCTATGTCATGCCGATAATCAACATGGCATTCATGACCTGGCACAATGCATTAAAGAAAGGAAAGGCACTCGAGGTTGATCACAATTATTGCTTGGGGAGAAGATACGCACAAAGGGTTCAAACTTTTCGCAGAATGTAACTGTGTTATGGACAATAACCGGGATTTTTATCACAGCTACAGCTACGTGAAGTCATTCACATCTTTTCTTTTTCTTGGAGTGATAGTGTAGAAGGCGTAAGTACTCTTTGTGAGCAGTATTTCAAATCCAAACTAATTCAGTGAATACCGCCATGAAGAGCGCAGTCAACAGAACAAGGAAGATGGAACACATGCGCTGCTTTTCTTTCTTGTCCTGTCGTTTACGCTGTTCACCATGACATTCACAAACCAACTAGACCAATTTCGTACTCTCGTGAAGTGATTGAAATCATTGCCAATTTGTGTTAACTCACCTGTTCAGTAAATGACAGAGCAAACGACTACTTTGACCTGTAAGTAGCAGTGCGGATCATAGCCAGGCCTCATCAAACATGTGTAGCTGAAAGTTATACACAATGATAAGAAAACTGTCTTCTAAGAGTCAAGGCTATGAAGGCTGCACATGCCTTATTTGCTTCATGTTGACACATATCCCTAGTCGGGCTGTGTAAATGAAGCACAACATAAAGCAAAGTGCTCTAAACAAATTTTTTGCCTGGCTGGAATTGTAATGAAACGACCAAATTGATATTACCGTTGAAATTAGATTATTCAAACTGCAAGATTATTCGAACATTTTAACAACCCATCTATGTCCGAAAAATCAAGTCAGTGACTGTATCTGCAACAAAGCATGCTACTGCCCATCCATAAGCTAAAATTTGCCTTTTCCATATTAGTTGTTTAAGTGCAGACCTCCGACTTGTTAAGTCCAAGGAGTGCTCCACACTGCTGAGCCAGAGCCTGCCTCGTGGCCGGATCCCGGATGCTCTGGCAGAGGCAGTCCATTGTGTCCTGGAATGCATGCTGAGCAGCCTGCATTCCCTCCAGACAGAAGCCACGCAGCACAAGCCGCTGACACAGCTTCAGCAGGTCCCTGCATATTAGTTCAACCACCCAGCCCGTCAGGGTCTTTCTTAAACATACGATCGCTGGATGGAAATCTAAAGGAAGTTGAACAGAGGTCAGCACATCAACATACTTCAGTACAGACACTTCCAACGTAAGCGGTTATGGTGCAGGACCGAATATAAAGCGTTTTTTTTTTTTTTTTTCAGACTCTCGTTTACCCTCCCATACAACTCCATGTAGACGCATACTACAGTCGAATCTCGATAATTTGAACTCGAAGGGGCCGAAAATTTGTTCGAATTAAAAGAAGTTCAAATTAAAAGAAGGACTTATTCTTGTAGTATTCGTGCACCATAGCACGATGTACGAACGGTGCGAGTTGTGAAATGCGGCGTGCAAGCAAGTAGCAAGCGAGGGCCACGAAACTGCCCATACCGGCCAATGCTCGCTTCCCGATAACGGCAGAAAACGAAGCTTCAGGGAGCGGGCGGCAGCGGCATGGCGCGCGTGCAGAGACCGCTGAAGGTGAGGGAGGAGGGCAGCAGAGAAGCGGATTTGGCCTTGGCAACGCCGTCGCTTCGGTGGCAGTGGATTCGGTGGCTCCCCTCGCCCTCCCTCTAAACTCCCTCGTAGCTCCCCCACCTTCAGCTGTCTCCGTGCACGCTTGCCGCCGTGCCGCCTTAGCCGGTCCCGCCGGCCAGGCGCCGGCTTAGCCGCTCCCTGAAGTTTCGTGTTCTGCCGTTATCGGTTAATTATCCGGACTGGGCCAACTTCCTCGCGGAAGTTGGCCCAGTCCGCTAGGTGGAGAATTACAGGAGACGCTAGGTTACAGAAAATTTGCTAGGTGGAGGATTACAGGAGACGCGAGCTATGCGGGGAAAACAACATTAGGGGACGCGTGAGAGTCGCGCATCCACATAAGGTGCACCGGCCGAGAAGAGAGTGACAAGAGCAATTCGAAGGAGGAAATTATGTGAAGCAAACAAACAAGGATCCAAGAAAAGAAAATGCGGCAGCAGCACACCGTAGGTGGGCGTTCTATGGATGTACGGGGGTTGCCTAAGTGACGGAGAAACCTTTGTTTCAGCCGCCTGTCAGCAGCACGTGCTCCGCACCAAATGTGCGCACAAGTCACTCTTTGTTTGGCTTTTCAGTTCATGTACAAAATATAAAAACAGTTGGGATTTTTTTTTTTTTTAGACAACGAAGCTGTCTCACCTGGGCGTTTGCCGTCAGTTGTATGCTGGAAAACCTTGCCAAGCGATGACGTCACATGCGTAGCCTAGCAACGCCTAGCACAGCAGGTGCGAGGCATTGCTAAGCGACACACATGACGTCATCGCTCGGCGCAGTTACCCCTCTCTCTAAGGTCACCCTCGCCACAGCCAAGCAGTGCAGTGATAGAAAGACGACAGGAGGCAGAAAGGAGACTGTCTTCTACTGCAAGACATGCAGTGCAAATCCTGGCCTCCACCCTGGCGACTGCTTCGAGCGATTCTATACTATGCACAAGTACAGCTGACAGCCAAGGGTACAGAGAAATGTTTCTCAAATAAATCCCCTAACATGTGTTTGTGTACTAGAGCATTTTTTGTGCATGGCACCCAAAATGTACAAATGGCTTCTGACCAGAACGACCGCGAACTGGGTAAAGGCTTATGACCGCAAAGGGTTAACGCCACTTTATAGTCCGACGCAGCATGCGTGTCAGCCAGCGTTGGTGGAGGTTGGCGACACCAAGTTCGTCACGTTATGGTAGCGAGCAAACCGATCCCTCTATAGTCCAACGTGTGCGCCATGCGGCGCCGCCTAGACGCATGCACATTTTATACGAAACTAAGAATTTCAGGATCATAGAAAACTGCGAACTCGCTGCACATGCCGCCATGCGGTGCATTCTGGGTGACAATGCCAGGACGAAATGCATCATGTCGCATCTTGACGCTGGCTGCAAAAGGGGCACGCCGACGAACGCCAAATACATCAGCCGCGCCTCGTGCCGGACTAAAGAGTGCTGCACTTTCACTGGCGTGACGTCGCCATGCCGATCGCGCTCGGGTGTCAACACTACGTTGGACTATAAAGTGGCCATTAGAAGACTGCACCGACCCCGAGTATCGTCCTGATACTCGGGGTCAGCTAAGTTCACCTAAGAACCAGCCAAGCCAAACTAAGTTAAGCAAAGGAAAGCAAAGACAAAGCTAAGAACCAGCCAAGTCAAACCAAGCTAAGCAAAGGAAAGCACAAGCTAGGGAAGGGCCACCAGCTTCGCCGTTTGCCCAGCCTTCGCACCACTTAGTGTGAAGCTGGCCCTAATTTTTTTCTTTTTCTTTCTTTTTTTTTTTTTTCTGGACACCGGAAGGGGTCAAAAAAATTTCAAGCCGGTTGAGGCCATGGACGCACGCCGTCATGAAATGCAATATTGCGTGTGCGACCTTGACTCCGCAACACTGTTAGCGTAAGTTGTATTCCACAATTTCAGTTCGAATCATTCGTAGTGTCCACATGCCAGCTTCCGCCGTTCTTACCAGCACCTACAAATTTGTTATACGCGTCCGCGGTAGTTTCTGGCAGACAACCCGCAAATCCAATCTCCTCTTCACAGACGCTACTGTCAGTTCAGCCCATGGATGTGATCTCATGCCCAATCTCTATGTAATCGTCTACAGGTGCAAACATATTGACACACCTAATTGTTTATCATTTACTGGTGATCCCGTTCTACCGGCTAACAAATGTTTTAGGTTGTCGCTCAGTGCAAGATGCGCATTTCTGTGTCTGAAGTTTCACAAATGTTATCGCTGGTTCGGTCTGTTGTCAACGAAGCTTGTGTATGCGTGACACAAATTGCGTACAGTAAAAGCCCGCTGTTACGTTCCAGGGTGCTGCGATGTTCTGGCTGTTACATTGTTTTCAGCCGGTCCCGGCATAGCTCCCATAAGAAAAATTAAATTATGGGGTTTTACGTGCCAAAACCAGTTCTGATTATGAGGCATGCCGTAGTGGGGGACTCCGGAAATTTGGACCACCTGGGGTTCTTTAACGTGCACCTAAATCTAAGTACACGGGTGTTTTCGCATTTTCCCCCCATCGAAATGCGGCCGCCGTGGCCGGGATTCGATCCCGCGACCTCGTGCTCAGTAGCTCCTATAAGACCCAATGCATTGGTAACCCCACTGTTGCATCACACTGTGGGACCGTTCCTGCATCATGCGCTGCGAACTGCCACCCGCCCCGGCTATAGCGGCCGCGTTGACTTTTCATGGCGCTTGGCTTGGTGGCTTGACAATAAGCCAACAATGGCTTCTACTACTGATACAGGCAGTATGCCCGGTGCTAGAAAAGACCTTTCGCCAATATTGCCTCTCACAGTCCCCACTCGCCGCAAGACACGGTGACATTTACAAACACAGACAACTGAGAGGAATAAACAACCCGCATCCCCATGACTTCAAGGAATTCACATGACCTACCTCTGGGAGATGGTACGCCGCACCGGTGAGCCAGGTTGACGCAGGCAGTGAAAAATATCAAGCAGACGCCCTGCCATTGGCTCCAGCTGAGGCCAGTAATGCACAATCATCTGCACAGCAACATGAACAGCACCACTTGATATATGCATGTGAAAAGCAACAACAGATGAACAGCAGTTGTAATGCCTGGTTATCTTTAATGCTGATGAGTTGAACATAGGCATGAATGGTGTGATTTCACAGTAGACTTCCGTTAATTCGACTCCGACTAAGTCGGCTTTTCAGCTAGTTTGATCCTGGCCGAAGGTCCCGCTTGACACCCATGTATTTCTACGGGCCTAAACTTTCGTTATTTCGAACCTATAATTTGCCTTCACCAGATCATTCGAGCTGGACCAGGCAGCAAACACACACCTGACCCCTTCAAGGGGACCCCAATAGACACCCCATTAGTGGTAGTGCCTGTCTCGGCGGAGCTAAGAGGACAGTCAATGCGTTGAACACACGTAATATCCTGTAGAAAACGCCTATTTTCAGTCTACCCCATGAAGTTGGTTAAGCAATTACCGTGGCTCACAATGTCTGATTACCAATTTTACCCAATTCTAACATCGGCTTTTTTTTTTTTTTGTATTTTTTCTCTCATGAAAATTGGGCTGCTATTGTCTGCGCAGTGCAATCTGACACGATACCAAAACCGTCTCCATGTTAATGTGCTTTACGGCACAACATGTAAGTATAGCGACGAAGGTGACTTGAGATCCAACAAAGCTGACTTTAGGAAACCAGCAACCGTTGTGCAATGCATATTAGACCCTTGCCCATTTTTCTTGCTAAAAACGGGTGCGCGTTAGATTTCTACTTTATTTAGGAGCTTTAATGTCATTCGTCATTAGTTTTTTTACTTTGGACACACAGAAGGTGGGTGCGAGCTTGATTCGGGAATGTGTTAGAATAGGTCAAATACTGCCAAGTGAATCAGCAGGTGTGTTTTGGCGTTCATTCTGCACCCGGCTTCATTTGACCTGCTGGATAATTCCATCGTTTTCGTCGGTCTCACAAGGGTCGACTGGATTAAATTTTATTTTATTAGAAGAGACGAAGAACGAAAGGCAGGGAGGTTGACCAGGGTCATACATTTCTGCCAGCCCTACACTTGGGGAAATTGGGAACAGAAGAATTTAAAAAAAGAAAGAATCAAAACACCTGCCAAATAATGTTCATAGACATAGTTACTAGGCTTGAGTGAATATTCAATATTTTAATGTATTCCATCGAATAGTATGCTATTCAATATTCGGTTCAGCTAGAATTTCAGTATTTGAAGTTTTCAAAATATTCTAAACGAACAAATTTGATATTTTTCTACGTACAAGTTACACCCCAGGGTAGTTACTACACCCCGTTAGAAATAAAATTTGTGCATTTAACCTGCGAAAAAAACTACATACAATGCCCAATTCTTTCTAAAAACTGTCTCCATTCATGGATGCATGAATTATCCATGTCATATTTTTGGCCAGCTGCTCCATTCCCCATCTATTTGGCAACGCTGATGGAACATAACTTTGCCATAAAGGTGGTTTCAGAGCAGCCTGGCTTGCGCTGCCACAAAATCATACCTTGAGGCGAAATTTGCACCGCCATGAAGCCAGACCTGAAGTTGAAATTCGCATGTAACCCGCACCCCAATTTTAATGTTCGATTTTCACATTTTTTTTATCTATACGTTTACAGAATGAAAAAAGTTAAGCGTGCATGTTGCTGTTGTCTAAACATTTTAGCCTAGCACACAGAAAATATGATTGGCTTTTGAAGGAATAACAGTGGCACAAAAGTTTGCTTTATACTTTTTTTTTCACACCCACAAGAACTGCGTGCGGCGCTGCTGGCCATTCCAATGAGGTACTTGAACTTGGCCTAGTTGGCGGACTAGCAATAAACATGTCATGCGTTCCCATGAGGAATGAATACAATCAACGTCCGATTGTTCAGACTCCTTATGGGCAGCGAAAATGTCCAAAAAAATGAATGCATGCCTTTTACGTGACAGTTGCGCCTTTCCACTATTAGTATGCTTCACCGCAATACATCGCGTGTTCTTTGCAGCGTAACACTGCTGTATAGCAGTGAAGCTGACTTTCGGGAACCGGCATTATACAACACGCCGTGCTTTCAGTGCTTTCAAGCCATCGACGAGGATTACAAAGGCGGAGTCGGCGCCGTTGCTGACAGCGGCAAATTCTTTCAAATATAAACATGTAACCGAATAGCAGGAAGCTTAGTAGCGAACGTCAAAGCAACTAGGCCTAGCGTTACCAGGGTGGTGACTATGGCTGCGAGCAGTAGGCGTGCCAGAGTGCCAGTTTGAGGCTTTATCAAAATGGCAGTGGTGGTGGCTTCGATTAATGCTGTTTTGCACCTGTGGTCACAGTCAAAAGTCAGGCAAATCGAATGGCGAAGGGTTCTGGCGTCCAAAATTTCAGACGTTCTTGTACATTGGCTCTATGGGGTATGTGGTTGGTGCCGTGAAGGCATCCAAATTATCGGGCATGTCAGAAAAATCAGTAGTTGATTGTAAATGTTGATTGTAAAACGTTGTAAATGTTTATTTGTAAAACGTTGTAAACGTTGATTGCAATCAGTAGTTGAGTGTAAACAACAAAGGCAGCACCAGGGTCTATCAATAGTTTTCATCCGGTCATGAAACTTCCCCAAAGGTTTCATATAGGGACAGAGGGTGGCACCAGAGGCTCTGGCGTAAGTAGAAGGTGAACAATTTGCAGCGCCAGATGGCCAGGCTGCGCGATCATGCAAATCTTTCAAGAGGAAAGGCGCTTCTTTTCATTTCAGCATACTTGTAGAGTGAACATGCAACGGGAACTTTTGGCAAAATAATTTCATGTGTGATACACAGCACCGTTTTATCATTGACGTCGCCCCCCTCCCACCTAGTAGCCTTCCTTACACAAACCGTTTTCTTTGGCTGTCTCTATTTTACTGTCTAGTTAGTTGGATAAGTCAGTTATATTTGGTTAGCAAGTACAGTGGTTTAGTTATTCGTTGATTAGTTAGTAAGTTAATTATATTTGCATAGTTATTATATAAGTAGGTTTTTACTGAACAATTTTGTTATTTCAGTTAGATAACTGAGTTAATCAGTTGGTTAGGTTAGGTTAGGTTAGGTTAGATATGTTTTGATTAGTTAATTGACTTTGTTAGTTACCTCATTTATTAGTTAGTTTAGTTGGTGTATTAGTTATTATTAAGTAATTAGTCTATAGGTTGAGTTGGTTTTGTTACTGTAGTTTGTTCAATTACTTATTATTCAGTTTAGTTAGTTAATGTAGTTAGATTATTTAGCAAGTCAGGTTAGTTATCAGTTTGACAATTAGTTTAGTGATTACCTATTTGTTTGGTTAGTTAATCAGTTGGTTAGCTTTGTTGGTATAAAACACTGGCTTTTTTACGCGCAATTATATAAAAATGCGACGTGAACTTGCTCTGTAGTCGGTTTCTAACAATGGAGTAGTCCAAGTGTACAATTTGAATTATGAATTAAGCTGCTGTTGTGAATGCAGTTGAACCTGGAAATGAAACAAGGCTTAGTTGTTTCGAAATTGTTTGCGTTTACGTTTCTGCACACTGTTCAGAAACAAGGCGCCGATTTGCACATTGTGTCAACAATATACACACACCGATACAGGCAGTCGACCCTTGCGCAATAGCGAGCGTACGCAAAGAACGCCTACGGTGTCCCTCCAGCGTGTGCTCCAGTCCACCTTCTACTTGTGTTAGCAGCGTGGTGCGTCTACAGCGGGCGCTATATGAAGCTTTCTCATAGCATTACACAGAAGTTTCGTGACCAGATAAAAGTACTGAAGGACCCTGGCAGCACCTAACCACATGCAACACATAAAGCTGTTTCACGATGGGAGAGTCCTCGTAGCAGGTGAAGTAAGGAGTAAGGGTTAAGTGGATAAGAGTGAGAGCTGGTAAAGCAGTTCAATTTAACACTCTGAGGGTGGTCAATTTGCTCACCAAATTCGACCCCCCGGAGTCGAATTTTTTTAATGCAGATTTAAAACCTTTAGAGCGACCTATTTTGAAAAATATTTACCGCAAATATTTTAGTGCCCATAATGCGACAAAAAATATTTTCACGCATTGTTTATTGATCAATACAGATGGGCTTGCATAAATACTTATAAGAATAAAAAGCTGATACATTGAAATACATATACAGCAAAATATCGGTGATATGAATCTCGCAGGCTCGCATGTTACGTTCGTATCGCCCAACATTTTGTATCAATAAAACATACATAAAACCAAGAAAAAAAATGGTTGTCACCAGAAAAAATTTTTAATAGTGGAACCCCATTGATACGTTCCTCGCTGCTGCGTTTTCCCGGCTGCTACGTCGCGTTTTTGCGGTCTCGACCTAAATCCCATTGACATCCATGTCAATGGGTTCCTAGTGTTACGTCGGCAATCTGTAATACTCCTGCGTCTTATGCTGCGTTTCATTGTGGCGATCACGTAAAATTAGCGGTGCAGCAGCTTGTACTTTGCAACAGGTGACCGATTCATTGCAACAAGCGACCGGCATGTTGCAGATACGGCGCAGCCGCGCGAGCGCCATATCTAGGAAGCGATCTGTGATATAGCAAAGTGCGCGCCCACGTGGGCCTCATCTCGCATTGGTGTGAAGCTCTGTAGGGGCTTCCAGGTCAAAGTGCGCAAGAACTGGAGGTGTTTGCAGGTGCTGGCGTAGTTCGTAAAATGCTACTTGCTCATTTTCACCCCACAGAAGGCAACATTGTCTCGTGTTATGCGTGTTAACGGGGCAGCAATACGTGAGATGTTCGCAATAAACCGTCGGTAATAGGCGCACAGCCCCAAGAAGCGCCTCACTACCTTCTTGTCGGGTGGTGTAGGGAACTTTGCCACAGCATCTATTTTGTCTGGGTCAGGTCGTACACCCTCGTAACTGACGACGTGGCCAAGAAAGCACAGTTCACTGAAACCAAAATGACATTTCTCGGACTTTATCGTCAGGCCAGCTGAGCGTATGGCTTGGAGAACAGTGAGTAATCAGCTTATACCCCTGTCACACGGGACAACCTAAGTGCACGTTGAGCGAGTGCACTTCGCCCCGAGTGTCATTCGCACGCTATCACATGGGCACGCGATACGACACCGTTTTGTCTTGGCTCGTGATGATGGATGGTGCTAATGCGATTGCAATGATTCACTTCATTTGTGCCTAAATATTATTCTAAATGCTGTGCATATATATAATATGTTATTAATAAGCAAGTATTGCCTAAAATAACAAATATATGTTGTGCTACTGACTCACCCATCGCCATCAGCATCATTTTCAAAGTGCACTTCCCTTTCTCGTGTAGCAGCACGCCGCCAAAGTGACACTCAGTGCGCCAAAGTGCACTTGCTCAAAATGACACTAAATTTACCAGTGTGACAGGGGTATTAGGTGCTCCTCGAATATAGCTGAGAAAACTATGACGGCGTTTAGATAGACCAAGCAAGTTTGCCACTTCAGGCCTGATAGTACAGTGTCCATTAGACGCAGAAAAGTGGCTGGCGCTGAGAACAGACGGAAAGGAAGTACAGTTGAATCCTGACAATTCGAACTCGAAGGGGCCCGGAAATTTGTTCGAAATAAAAGAAGTTCAAATTGCAGAAAGGACGTATTTTTGAAGTATTCGAGCACCATAGCACGATGCACGAACGGTGCGAGTCGTGAACTATCGCGGCACGCAACCGCCCATGCTGGCCAACGCTCGGTTCCCGATAGCGGCAGCAAACGAAACTTCGGCGAGCGGGCGGCGCCGGATGACGACGGGCAGGCGCGTGCGGAGACTGTCGAAGGTGAGGGCGGAGGGCGGAGGGGAAGCGGATTTGGCCTCGGCAACTCCGCCACTTCGGTGGAAGTCTGTGGCTCCCCTCGCCCTCTCTCTCAGCTTCCTCGCAGCTTCGTCCCCTTCAAATGTCTCCATGCGCGCCCGCTGCCGTGCCGGCGCTGCCAATACAGCCGGCCGGCGCAGATTAGCCCACTCCCTGAAGTTTCGTTGTCTGTCGTTATCAGGAAGCGAGCGTTTGCCGGCGTGGCCAGTTTCCTTGGCCGGACTGGGCCTCCGCCGCTGCATTAAGGGATGTCTCCTAAGCTTTTGCTCTATGGCATGTGCATGCTGCAGCCTGTCCAGCAAATCGTCTATGTGTGGCAGCGGGTAGACGTCTTTCTTCATGACTTGGTTTAATTTGCGGTAATCGATGCAGAAGCACAAGCTGCTGTCTTTCTTTTTGACCAAGACCACGGGTGACGCCCAGGGACTGTTCGAAGGCTGTATCATGTCATCCTCGAGCATCTTTGTCACTTGCTTTTGACTCTCTTCACGTTCCTTTGGAGTTGCACGGTAGGGGTTTTGTCAAATCGCCCTCGTGGTATCATCCGTGATTATACGGTGCTTGGTCAGCGGTGTTTGTCTGACCTTTGACGTAGTCGAAAAGCAATCTCCGAGCTGGTGTATCAGCTCCAAGAGGCGCTGCCTCTCAGAAGGCGACACGGTTGGAGCTGACATCGACACACAAATGTGTCGCAGCCCTACATGATGTTGCCTGTCATGAATGGTGTCAACATAGGGGCTTGCAGAAAACGTCACCATACGTTCCGGAATGTTTATGACGGCGCCGTGATCTCGCAGAAAATCCATCCCCAAGATGAGGTCTTTGCAACAGTTGGGGAGAATGACGAAAGTAGCAACAAAGCTAGAATCACCGATGTGGATTCCAGCGGTGCATGTTCCTGTTGGTGTCATTATTTGGCCCCCAGCACTTCTTATGTGTGGCCCGATCCACGGCGTCTTCACTTTCCGAATGCGGTCGGCCAGCTCTTGCTGCATGATCGCGAAGTCTGCGCCATTGTCAACAAGTGCTGTGACGTGATGTCCATCTTTCATAATGCTGAGATCGGCACAGGCAATATCGTCGGCGTTAGTATTCTTCGTCATCATATCGTAATCTTGAGGAGCGTGGGGGGTATTTTTGCCGTCTCGACAATGGACAACCTTCCCTCCAGAGGTCACTGCCGTTAGTTTCCCGGCGCAGACTAGGGGAACAACCACTCTTGACGACGTCAGCGAAACTCTGGCGGTTTGGGGAAGTGTAACGTACAGGTGGTGAGGACTGCCAGCGACGACGTGGTGAAGCAGCTTGGCAGGTCGACAGGTGATCACTGTTCAGGGCACAATGGTAGTCAAAGCGCAGAGAAGCAGCAGGCGAAAAGCTTCCCACCCTAACCTCTCAATGGGAACAGTAACGGACAATGTGGCCAGGTTCCCCGCAGTGGAAACAGAGTGGTCAACGGTCGGCCGTCCGCCACAAGTCGGTACGGCGAACAGGAGGTCATCTCACAGACTGAACGGTCCGTGGCTGAAATGGCAGTACCTCCGGTGAAGGGGGAGGACGTCGGACCACGTCTGCCGGGCATAGCTCAATGGACGTGCCTCTGGACATGGAGCTGGTGAGAACAAGGCTTGCCGCAACTCTTGGCGCACGACTTCGGCAACAGAAACGACTGGAGACTCCATAGGAGGAACACCGAGGGCTCGCAGCTCTTCACGCAGAATGACTCTAATCATTTCCCGTAAAGAAATCTGGTCAACATTCTGAGCTGCGGCGTTTATTGGTGTGTTGTTGGGCAGGCGGTCAAAGTGGCAGCAACGTTGCTGAAGTGCCTGCTCGATGATAGTCGCTTCTTTGATGAAGTCGTTGACCGTTGCGGGCGGGTTTCGTACAGGGCCTGTAAACAGCGGTTTCTCAATTCCCCGCATAAGATGACGCACTTTCTTTGCCTCGGTCATATCGGGGTCAGGTCGGTGAAACGGACGGGCCATATCCTCCGCATACATGGCGACGGATTCGTTCGGTTTCTGTACACGAGCCACAATAAGTTGCTGCACGTAATCCCACCAATCCAAGCTTGCGAATGTATCGAGGAGCTGACGCCAAAAATTGCCCCACGTGTGGAAGCTCGCTTCCCTGTTCTCGTACCATGTGCAAGTGGTTTCTTCAAGCACGAAATAAGCATGGGTGAGTTTGTTGTTCGGTCCAGTGATTGACTATAGCGACGCGCTCGTACTGATCGAGCCAGTCTGTTCAAGAGTCACCTGAGAAAGGCTTGTCGCCGCCTGAGAAGAAGGGAGAGTGGCCAACGGTGTAGGAATTGCCATGCTGGTGGGAGTTGCAACGGGAGGAAATTCCGGGCTCAGGCCGAGCAGGCGCCGACTGAATCAATGGACTGTAGTCGTTACGAGAGGTGGAGCTTCTGGACTGGGTGTACCGGGCCTGGTAGGGGTTTCCCGCATGAAGTTCAAGGCTCCAGCACCTCCACTAGTGTCGCAACATCAAAAACGGAAGTTGCACAGCACTGATCAAGAGGAACAGCAGCAGGTCGTCTTTTTAATACCGCGCACTACCGCGACTTCTTCTTCACTGCGCCTTGATAAAAACACTCATGCATACTGGCATTGTCCTCTTCTTCATCGGAGTACAGGCGCGGCAATATACTGCAGCATCATTTGTATATAAAAGTGCCTGCCTGTAAACAGATGTAATTGCACCCCTGTGAGCAATAAACGAGCGAGCATCTACCCGTGATGCTTTGATAGATTAGAAACCAGATAGGCATCAGTTTTTACGAGCGCAATGAAGCGAAACAGCCTGCGAGACACAACCAAAATAACCGCCACGTGCCGGCGCATGCGCAGATGCCCGAGCAGTTGCTGAAACAGCAGTGTAAAGAAGCTGTGGAATGAAAAAAAATTAAATTATGGGGTTTTACGTGCCAGAACCACGATCTGATTATGAGGCACGCCTCATAATCCGCCTCAATTTCCGGAGCCACCCACTGCGTGGGGGGCTCCGGAAATTTCGACCACCTGGGATTCTTTAACGTGCACCTAAATCTAAGTACACGGGTGTTTTTGCATGTCGCCCCCATCGAAATACGGCCGCCGTGGCCGGGATTCGATCCCGCAACCTCGTGCTCAGCAGCCCAACACCATAGCCACTGAGCAACCACGGCGGGTAAGCTGTGGAATGAAAACGAGGAGACTACGGAATGAAAAAAAAATTCCTTGTATTTACACAGGGCGGCAGCACTTGCTGGACAGGAAAGAGTAAACAAAATGGCGTTTTCCAAACATACAGACAGCGCTGAAAATACAGTCAAACCTCGATATAACAAACCTCGATTTAACATAATTCGCGATGTAACAAGCTATTTCGCCATGTTAATTCTACTGAATTAACAAAACCTCGATATAACGAAATTCTCAATATAACGAAGTTTTTCGCTGCAAGTACAACTTCGTTATATCGAGGTTCGACTGTATACGGCATCCACCATTTGGGACTTGTTCACAGCACTGTATAATTGCATCTTTGAGACTCGAAGGGTTAAGCAGGCCCCACTAATCATAATTGCACATGGATGGAAGGAAAAGAAAACTCAGATTCACAGGCTTGATGCGACGGCAACAGCACGAATAGAACTCGTGGCTTCAAGCTCAGTAGCAGAAGTCAAGCAAGTGATCAGCCACCAAGGTAGGTGAAAGGTGACAAAGTCGTGAGGAATGTGAATGCTCGCCTCAAGCAGTTCCTGACGGGAGGGATGGTTCAGGTGAACAATGGACCACAGGGATTCAGTGGCCAAAATTACTGGATGGACTGATTCCCGGTGTGTGGCCACCAACTGGAAGCCAGCTGCCCTCGGTGGCAGACCTGGCACCGCCCCTGACTGCAGCACTGCCAGCAAGAGGCTCGACACATCAGGAGAGGCTCTCTCCAGGTCCTCGAGTAGCAGCCAACTGCCCTGCAGTGCGAGAGATCCAGTCAAATCTCGTTAAATGCAAGAAGGTATAACGAACTAATATAACAAAGTAATTGTAATTCCCCTTGATATTCTCATATAAACATACTGATTTAAAATATAATTTTAACTAGCAATAGTTTCCTAGAAACAGATATGAAGAGTTTTTACAGCATGACAATTCACTGATCATACCACGGCGATAAGCTGATTAGGCCAGCACCAGCTACAAATTCTTACAGCATCTTCAACTTGACATTTGAAGCACACTGGCAGTCATACTCAGGTTGGGTAGGTCAAAAACAGAGCTGTACTTCAAGCTGAGGTGGGCTAGAGTGAAGCTCACGTCGTACTAAAACACGCTCATTCTCATAACACGGCTTTTATTTTGCCTTACACAACCTTTGTGATATGGTTTGAGCCTTGCAGAATGACCATCAGAACCTACCTGGCGCATAGCTCGGGCCAGAGGCCCCTCCCTCCAAGCAAACTGGCCAGCCACCTCAGAGCAGACGTAGCCGCCTACCAAGGTGTGCACATCTGCCTGGTCACCCAGCTGCACGCTCACCAGGGGCTGGCTAAGCTTGGAAGCCAGAGAGCGCACTAGGCTTGTCTTGCCTGCACCTACAGTACCCCGCACCAGGCAGGGTTGTCCCCGAGCCACACATTCAGCTAGGCAGCGAAGAGCCTGCTCAGCCGATGGTGCCAGCCAGTCCTGCACACAGTGGAAATAACCCCTCCAGTCACAAATTACGATAAACTACCAATAAATGTACCAAAGTTCTTATTCCAAGGTGCTGCAGACACCATTGAGAGAGAGTCAAGGTGGCAGGGATCACACTTTGTACATCTTCTAGTGAGTGCTCATAATTACTGAGTAACTGAGTCTCAATTTACACTTGAAACTCGTTATAACGAGACAGGATATAACGAAATAATGGTTATAACAAAGTAAATGTAATTCTCCTTGAAATACCCATAGAGATCCGTGTATTTAAAACCTAATTTTAACAAAGCAAAATTGTTCTGCCAATTGATATAATGAACTAGATTCGTCTGCGATACCAAAAGTACCGACCGTTGTGCACAGAGCATACCGCTTTCCACCGGGTTCCGCATTCGTTCCCCAGCGTGGTAGTTCAAAATTCCCGCATCCAATATGCTGTCGAGTAACACTGGTCTTTCTCACCACCGTGCATACATGCACGCATGGTGGCTACGGACAAGCAGCACTTCTTTATCTTATTGCATCTCTATCTTGCTGAGGCACCTAACTGACAAGGCTAGACCATTAGGCACGCCCTCTGAGATCGCTAATTCCGGAAGCCATGCCTAGCTGTGCCGCATCACATATCCATTATGCTGCTTTCCAGCATTCCAGAAAACCAGTGCCACCACTTCTCGTTCTCTCATGCTGGCGGCAGGCGCTGGCTGACGCAGCTAGGTGTGAACTCCGAGATTGCGTGAAACCAGCATGGGCCGGCCAAGCGAAGTCAGTGTGCTTATACAGAAAACGTAGGGTTAAATCTAACTGTGGAGCCGTTGCAGTTGCGGGACCACAAGAGAGCAGCTGATCAGATAGCATCACTTTCACGGGCCGAGCGCGTCCGCGAATACGACCAACAGTGTTTTTTGGCACTCTGTCTAGCTCTGTCAGTCGTACACTTCGACGGGTTCACGACATCACGCGAAAGTGAAACTATCTCCAAAAGTCATGGAAGTTGTTCGAGAATACCGCCCCAGGTATGTAGTTAACGCACCGTGTTGTGTGCCACGTGCTGCTCGAACACGACGGACTTCGTTCGGATGGCAGCTTGCTAGCTATTCGCGTCAAAAGCATCGCTGTTTCGCCAGTTTCACAATATGAGTGAGCCAAGTGGAAAGCAGAAGTAAAGGACCATCACATTGGAACATAAGGACGCTATTGTAAAGACTGCCCTGTAAGATTCTAAAAAGTCGCATGTTGCACACGCCGGAGAGTCTTTGCAGTTGTTTTATTAAAATTTAATTGCATATGCAGCCGTGTAGCGGTTTGGCAGGCCACGAAGCCATAGTCTTCTTTGCATCTTTAATGTTGTGCACACCATTGGGTATCATCATTATCAGCCTATTTTTATGTCTACTACAGGACGAAGGCCCCTCCCTACGATCTCCAATTACCCCCCGTCTTACGCTAGCTGATTCCAACTTGCGCCTGTTTTCAGCACCCCACCTAATTTTCTGCTGTCCTCTACTGCACTTCCCTTCCCTTGGCATCCATTCCATAAATCAAATGGCCCCCGGTTATCTACCCTACGCATCACACAGCCTGCCCAGCTCTATTATTTTCTCTTAAAGTCAACAAGAATATTGGCTATCCCTGTTTGCTCTCTGATCCCGTGGTGGCGTGGCGCAGAGGTAGAACACCAGGCTTCTAATCTGAAGGTCGAAAGTTCTAATCCTCCTCCATTCCATTACATCTTGAGGTTTGGAGAGTAGCCTGACCCAAAAAACTAAAAATTGCCGAGAGCCAGTGGGACTAAACTAGTCCAGGTGCCACCAAATCAAGAAGGCCCACCGAACTTCAACAATAACACTCCCTCACAAGAACAGGAATTAGCCTCCCTGGTGCAGTCTTCGGCCACTACCTCCGTTATGACTTTTGCAATTAACCACTGGGTATATACTGCAGTAAAGGGATATAGTCGACTTCCCCTTCAACTAATTTTGACTTCCCTTCAACTTTGTTACAATTTGGTTTGTTCGAGTGTATTCTACAGTCAGTTGTACTGCGTCTTTTCATAGAAGGAATCGAATCACTAGCTGGGAGAATATGCACAGGTTAATTATTGGCTGCAAGCATTACAAGAAAGAAAAAAAACAATTCTTTCACCACTCTGACAGAACGCACCACATCAAACATACATCCGTCAAACATGGTAACGCCTTCAGCAAGGTGGTTGTGTGTACTACTACTCAGCACATTCAAGTGAACTTGAGCAACATTGAACAAGCAGGGGGTTCAATTTACCTGAAGCTCAAAACAGTTGAATCTCAATCATTCGAACTTGAAGAGGCCCGAAAATTTGTTTGAATTAGAGGGAGCTCATTGAATAGAGAACTTACATGCAGGGCTGCATTAGGCAGCGCATGTGCACCGAGCCAACACGAGTGACAAGTTCCGGATATGTGGCTTCATGGCAGCACGCACCCCGCTGCCGTGAAGCCACAATTATAGGCAAAATATTTGCTACTGTGAAGCCGCACCTCAAGGCAAAATCTGCAGATAACCTGCACCTTGATCTCACTGTTTACTTTTTTTAAGCTTCTTATGCTGGTTATACATGCCAAAATACAGTAATGTAACAGGAGACGGTAGCATCAGCCGACAGAGGGCCGTGCTGCTGAAAGCATGGTTGGCGGCTCAATATGTACAAATTAACCATCGCAAACACTTACGTGTTCCAATTACTGGGAATTTTTGCAGATACATAATTTTGACAGCACCACAGTGTCAGTTTGAACAAACCGGAAGTTCGCATTAAGTGGGTACGAATTACCAAGATCCCACTGGACAGTCGAACCCACTTATAACAGTATTCAAGTGCCACAAAAATTCCATTGTTAAAACCGATAACTGTTTCACCGAGCTGAACCAAAAAAAATCGAAATAGGGGGATGGCAGAGCTGTTGAAAGAAAACTATATTGGCGGGAAGGCCAGTGCCCCTCCCCACCACTTTCCTCTATCCAGCTGCTGATTGTGTTGACTCGTTTAACTCGACTCTGCTTCCTGCGCTGTCTATCGACAAAGAGGGGTGGCAGGTGGCAAGCGACATGCGATCTCCGCCGAGACATCGCTTTGGTGTCCCCAAAAGGGGCCTTTTAAAAAATGCAAGAAGGCTGCTGCGGTAGCCTCGCAGCTTCAGAAATCCAGAAGAAATGCAGGGGCGAGGTCGCCACAAGCATCTCGCCACATACTTCTCACTGGCTTGTACGAGAAAACCCCATGTCGGTTATTCTTGCTTGCTTTACGCGAAACTTTCCGGCATCCTTCTCCAAGGCATCCAGGTGCTCTACATAGTACAGCGAAAGGTCCCTCTCGAAAATGAAGCTCCGAAGGGACTGAATTATCTGCAGGGCCTCCTGTGAGGACAACTTGAGGCAGCCTGCTCTACCGAGTCATCGCTGCCGTCGTCGCCGTCGCTATCCGATGCAAGCACGTTCATGACGATCGCCTCATTGATTAGAAGTAGGGGTGTTACAAATATAAAAATTTTCTAATACGAATTGAATACGAATACTTAGCTTCGAATATTGAATCGAGTATCGAACAATAATATGCACATGCATTTATTAGCAATTTCGGATAATTTGTTAAGTTGGAACATTGCAATTACATTGTCAATGTTAAAAACAAGACTAGGAAGCCGTTATACTAAAACGTGTACTTGGCTCATGTAACTTGGAAAATTTAGCAATTCCCACTAACTGTCCTCGGTAGCCTGTGCCTCATAACAGTAAAACGCCGGTGATACGGTCACGGCTGGTACGAATTTCGGTGCGATACGAATTTGTAACATTCCCCAGCCGAAATACATTGCTCTTAATACGAAAAACTTCGGCTGTTACGATCGCGTTGCCGCACCGCAGCGAATCATACGACCATGTGAGCAACAGAGGCGGCGCCGGCCGAGACAGCAGAGCGACCGGCACAGACAAACTAGCACAGCGGGATCTAGGCGGGATGTATAGTCGCCAAGCAACGGACTAGGTCACATGGCTGCGCAATCTCTCATTGGTTCCCACGTCGAGCGGACCGGACCACATCACAGCCTAGCTGATGCTTTGACCAGCAAGAAAGAAGACGAGAACCGCTGCAGCAGCCACAACGGCCAAAATGCTCCCTGTACTCGACGTTCTGAGGCGTTCAGTGGCGTACGAAAGCATTCGTGAGATCATGCGTGCACACTTTTACGCCTTACCAGAAGGCGATCGTTGACGATTTGGGCAAGAAGAAAACGCACTTGGATAGCAGAACCCCGTTTATACACTTTTCAATGGACTGCGAAAAAAAAAATATGTCACAGTTCCGCCCGAAAGGCGAGGCAACGATTGCGATAGCAAAGTACTGGACACTTGTACGAAGTAAGGATAGTAGTTTTATCGGCCAGTATAAACTTGTAAACATTCGCTTACTGACAAAATTAACAAGCGCGCACAGGTAAACACGAACCCTTCTCGCTCGATGACCACGGGGGTTCGCTGTCAGAACGCTGAAGCAAGGAAGCGCGGCAGCAGCGGCTGTCTCTCGCGTCAGCGTGAACTAAACGTCGAAAGCACAGCGCATACTGAGCTATCTGGCTCTAGGCACACATTGCACACGTCGCAGATCGCTTTCAAGATACGGCCATGTGATATGTCATCAGCATGGCCACGCTGTATCGGAAACATGCCGGTCGCTTGTTGCAACGTACAAACTGACTGCACCGCTAAATTAACGTGACTGCCGCATTCAAATGCAACGTAAGATGCAGGAAAATTACAGACTGGCGACATATCAAGGAGAACTTAATACAAGGAAGTAAATATAGGATTTAGGTCGGGATTGTGAAAATGTGACGTAGCAGCTGAGAAAACGCAGCAGCGAGGAACATATTAACGGGGTTCTAGTAAGCTAGTATTTTGTATTGATGCCTTTCCGGTAATAATTCCTTTTCGCGCTTATCGCACTTTGTCAGTGGTCAGAGCGACGGTCCGCTCGCATTATCAACGGGATCAGCCGGCCGTGAGCGGTGGATGATAAGACTAAGTCATAAGGCATCGCTACAAAATCGCAGCCCTACAGTATAACCCCGCTGTTAAGTTCCCTAGTGCTGTGTTTTATCGGCTGTTACGTCGTTTTGTCCGGTCCCAGCACAGCTCCAGTAGAACCCAATGCATTGGTAACCCTGCTGTTACGTCGCAACTGTGGGACCGTTCCCGCATCATACGTTGCGAACTGCCACCCCGCACTGGCCCGAGCGGCCATCTTGACTTCATGTCGCTTGGCATGGTTGCTTGACGATAGCATCGTCAAAAGTGCTAGGGGCGACACTTTTGACATATTTTCGGTTTCCACCAGCAAAAGTATGGCATTGAGATCCGTATTTGCTATGTAAAGATGGTGTCTATGAGTTGCGGCCATAAAATTGAGTTGCATGCCCCATAGAGCCAATGTATAAGGACATCTGAAATTTCAGATGCTGAAACCCTTCGCTGCTAATTTCCCGGGGTTTATGCCGCAACCACAGGTCCGAAACGGCATTGATCGAAGCCACCGCCACTGCCATTTTGATGATTTTGCAGTGCCTATGCGTAGGCAGCCATAGCCACTGCAGTAACGTCAGGCGTAACTGCTTCGATGTTAGCTACCAAGCTTCCTGCTGTTTAGTGCCATGTTTTTCAATGAAAGAACTCACCACTGTCAGCAATGACGATCACTTCGCCTTTATCATGTTCGCCGATGGCTTCAAAGAGCGGGAAGCACGGCAAGTATCAAGCATTGCATAATGCCGGTTCCCAAACTCAGCTTCGCCACAATGCAGCTGTTACGCAGTCAAGCATAGGCAGTGAATTGCGGTGAAGCATACAAAGAGTGAGAAAAGGGCACTGTCACAGAACACAGTGTGTATGCCATTATTATAATATATGCGTGCATCCACAATTTCCTTTCACAGTGCAAACACCATACGTCTGATAAGTGTACTGGCCGACATTTAGAGCGAGTCTGAACGTGTCTGTGGTGATTTGAGCCCTTGAGGGCAGTAAAAGGCATGCATTCCTTTTTTTCAGACTGCCCGATTTTTCTGACGTTTTCGCGGCCCCTAGGGATTCCGAAAAATCAGACATTGACTGTATAAGAAATTTACATAATATTTCCAGACAAATTTACTATCTAGTTCTACACCTAGATAAGCAATATCACACTTCTTCCAGTTCATGAATGCTAAGCCATAGTTTGCGAGATAATTCGTTGGCATTTTTTTATGGGGACTGGAAAACAAACTTTGCTTTAGTAACATTCAGTTAGAGACACTGAGTGCATCATAAAGAAAAAAGTTGCAGTTTCGCCTGATAGGCAACGCATCAATTGCAATAGCAAATTAGTAGAGAGCTATACGAAGTAAGGATAGTAGTTTTATCGGCCGTATAAACTTCTAAACATTCGCTTACTAACTAAATTAACAAGCACGGTGTCAGCGCGCACAGGCCAACATGGAACACATCTCACTCAATGACTACAGACACTCGCTGTCAAAACGCTGGAGTGAGTAAGTGCTGCAACAGCAGCCAGTAAATTGACCTCCGTGCTGTCCAACGCTTCAACGCAAAATGAGTGGCAAGAACAAAGCACGCACATAGGTACGAGCCGTCGGCGCACCTAAACTCTGCCCCTAACGTACATAGCTTTCAAGATAATCCCTGTGCGACCGTGCGCGGCCATGCACTTCGCAACTGCTGCTGGAGTATAACCGCCACCCCCCTACGCCAGGTTCCTTGCACGCGACGGAAGACGGCGCGCTTCCTCCCCACTTTCCTCCCTTGCGCACCAAAGATTGAGCCACGTTCGTCAGCTCTCCTCACACACACAGTATACGGCACGCGGCGAGGGTGTTATCGTCCTTGGTTTTATACGGAACATCACGGTGACGGCAAAATGCGCCTGGAGTGTCCATATAATTGCTATCTCAGTAATAAACTGTTTCTGTGAGGATAGCAAAATTACTTGCGAAGCAAGCAAGATGTCCGCTGTGAATTAGGGTACCCATAGGTTGCTAACAGGCACTCCAACTCACATGATCGAAACTTTCAGCAGCAGCCTTCTCTGGGGTCGTCCTTTGCTGCAGGAAAAGACCAGAGACACAGATCACACCTGGACTCAGGTCTGAACTGGTCAATGGCCATCCAGGCTTTTCAGATGTTGGGGGCCATGATGGGGGTCGAAGGGCTCCAAGAGCAACCTCGGTGGACAACCTGCATGCAGCAATAGAAGCATGATCAATAGAGGCCAACACTGTGCTGTTCATGTGTTTAACAGAGGTAGGCAAATATCAAATTTTTCTAATATGAATCGAGTATGAATATTAAACATAGATTATGGAATCCAATACCAAATAGTCAAATGCAACACATGTATTTACAGCAGCAATATTTATTTCCACATAATTAAGTACCACGCCTACACTTACTGTTGGAAAACAGACAGCTAACTATATGGGATAACAGATAAGTTTCAAACACAAGATCCCTAGTTGTCTTTAAAAAATGCACGAATAGCACCCTCTCAACCACTTCAGAGTGTGGCTGCAAACAATCTTTCAAAGAAAGTTGCAGCTGTATGACTCGCTTTACAAAAATGCTAAATACCATGAAATCTCGACATAACACTTCAGGAGACCGCGGTAATTTGTTCATTATTCTGAAAGGTCATTACAGTGAAAAGCCCAGCCCCGAAATTAACCCATCAGTTCATAAGTTGTCACCATATGAGCTATCCACGAAAAAGTCGCTGAGAGGCTCTCAGCCTGCGCTGTTGCTATTTTCCATAGATTCCACCACCACACACCACCGAAGCATCATATAAAACAGTGACGCGGGCAAAACAGACACTGACGCTGAGAAAACTGCCGACATAAAGAAGCTCAATGTCGCCACCAAAGCGGAATGCTCATTGTTGTTTGTTTATTTTTCACATTCCTTGCCGTGGACACCGCAACTGTCTCACTCTAGCCGGACACCTGAACTATTCCAAAGCGCAAGCGCGCGTAAGTGACACTGTCCGCAAAGTGCAAAGTGCAACCGTGTGGCATCTTCGCGAGTACGGAGGTACCATTTCTCTGCGTGCATAGCTAGTATGGCTGCAGAAAGAAGCGCAAAAGAAAGAGGCGTGCACAGGCACATAAACGACACCGTCCACAAAGTGCGACTATGTGGCATCCCCGCGAGTACAGAGGTCACATTTCTCCAGTACGGCCACAGAAAGAAGCGCGAAAGAAAGAGGAGTGCACAGAAAGAAGGGTGAAAGAAGGAAGAGATGTGCCTCCAACACTAGGCGACCCTTGTCTGGGCGAAGCATGCGCTCGCAAAACCAGATGTGTCGTCGCCTCCGCAACAGGAAAAAAAAAAAGAAAAAGAATAAAAGTTCTCGCCCGCGTATTTATTTCCTGCTCGGGCGAAGAACGCATGAGCGGCACCGTCCGCTCTCTGTGCCTTGTCGTCTGCTAGCCTATACTGTTTTGGCTGCCTTGAAGAATACATGGAAATCTAGGAATCTGCAGATTTCAGAATAGTATTACTTCGTAGTACTCAAGCGTTGTTAACACTGAATAATGATTGTTATGCTGAAAATTTCGGTATTCTGAAGTTCGTAATGATGATATATGTTGTTTTGTGGCGCAAGAGCCAGCTATGGCCAAAGAGAACCAATACGTGGTGTACTGAGTGAGCAATGATGTGATCAACGACAGTGGGTAGGTGTAAGGTGGCTGTAAAGGGGCCAAAAATCCTGCACACTAAAAGTGCGTAAAATACAAAATTAATAAGATCATAACAATGATGTGATAGGAGTGCAAGGAATATAATTATTTAACATAACATGGTATAAAAAAGTTATAAGCGATACAAGGCACTACTGCCTCACAGAGACCCTTAGAAGCAAGGGCCTGGAGGAGAGCGCATTTCAAGTATGCTGTCGCAGCAGCGTCCTCTGGAAGAGGATGCCGCTACGAATCTCTTGGGCGAAGAACTTGCAAAATGTCGAAATCGTTTAAAAAAAGGCTAAAACTGAATCGTGCTGAAATACAGGGTCATTATGTAAAAACATCGCTGGGTGAAGGGGTATAGGCTTGAACAAAGTGCTTTTTTTCTTTCAGGTTCTAGTTGTGGACACTGTACTAGGATGTGAAGTACAGTAAGTGCCTCCCCACATCTAGTACAGGCCGGGGGTTCGCCTCCAGACAACAGGTAATTGTGCGTGCCGTAAGTGTGTCCTATTCTGAGCCTACAGAATAGGACATCGTTTCTTCTAGATTTCGTGGTCGATGGCCAGTTCCCTAAGCGAGGCTTAATTACAGTAAAAGCTCGATGATACGAATCTCACGGGGTCACGAAAAATATTCGTATTAGCCGAAATTCGTATCATCGAACCACAATTAAAACTACTGTAGAGTCTCGATAATTCGAACTCGAAGGGGCCCGAAAACTTGTTCGAATTAAAAGGACGTATTTTTGAAGTATTCGTGCACCATAGCACGATGCACGAACGGTGCGAGTCGTGAAATATCGCGGCGTGCAAGCGCATAGCAAGCGCGGGCCACGAAACTGCCCTCGCCGGCACACGGGTGCGCGCGGAGACCGTCGAAGGTGAGGGAGGAGGGCGGCAGAGAAGCGGATTTGGCCGCGTCAACTCCGCCGCTTCGGTGGCTCCCCTCGCCCTCCATCTCAACTCCCTCGTACCTCTTTCACCTTCGACTCCGTGCGCACATCTCTGTGCGCGCCCGCCGCCGTGCTGGCGCCAGCTTATTTTAGCCGCCCCCTGAAGTTTCGTTTTCTGACATTATCGGGAAGCGAGCGTTTGCGGGCGTGGCAGTTTCGTTGGCCCGACTGTGCCTCCGCCGCTGCTTCCCTCTGCGCTGCTGCCGCAGCGTGCAAGGTCAACATGTGACTAGAAAATAGAGGAGAAGGGTTCACTGCCATTTGATCCGCATGGCTGAGACGTCGGCACTAGTGTGTGCTAGAATACCGTTGTCTAGAACACTCTAGTCGGCACGTACACGCTTGTTCCGGCGCGATGCAGAAACGACGACCTTGCAATTTGAGAGAGGATGAAATTTCCGCCGCGGGTTCTCTTTTTTTTTCCCCGTTCCTCCGCGCGCGGCATTGAGGGGTCTCTCCTGAGCTTTTGCTCTATGGCGGTGTCGGAGCAATGCCGGTCGGAGGCGCCGCCGCGTGATTTGGCGCGCTGCTAAGAGCATTGTCGGTGCGCGGTATGTTCGAAATAAGCGCGTTCGAATTCGCTTTCTTCGCGTTGACGTTGAACGAAAGCACGTTTTTCATTATAGTCTCGCTGTGCAACAATTGTGCTCAATGTTGACGTTGCGAGGCCTAGCTCCTTAGCCAACTCCGTCCGCTTCCTCTTGGGATCCTCATCGACCTTTCGAAGAATGTCTAATTTCTCTTTAAAGGAGAGTGCTTTCCGCTTGCGAGACATAGCTCGCTGCCACTAGGCAAAATGGCGCAAACACGAAGAACGCGGCCCGAAGCGCAGCAGCCACTCCATCTGACGGCTCGCAGAAAAGGAGGAGAAGTACAAAAGCATCAAAAGCGCCACCGCTTCAAACTCTTTGCGCCCAGTCGCGGAGTCCGCGCTGTCCGGCGCTGCGCCTCCGCACCAAAAGAGAAGGAGAGAAAGCGCGTGACTGCGCGCTGTTCTCTTTCGCGGCCACATTTAGACAGCACACATTTAGGCAGACGCACACATTTAGACACACATTTAGACAGACGTACAAGCACTGAAAGAGAGAAACACCAAGTGCCTGCTCAGCATTTCTCTTCCAGTTTTAATACACATGTCTAGAGGTGTGCTGCCTCTACAATAATGGCCCGCCTACTCGCTCACCAGTATCTCTTCGGTATGCTAGAAGAAGCAGGACATTCAAAAACATAGTTGTTTAACTGTTTAATAACTTGGCTTTCACCATCTTCACTTTAATTTATTCGTTACAATAAGATAGTGGCAAAGCCATTATGATTCTTGCTAAAACCTTTGTTTTTCTGCCTTAGTGGCACAGCAAGTGCCAGAACCTACAGCAGCATGAAACTAATCTGGACTGCTGCGGCCGTCTGATACATGTGCAGAAACTCTGCCCTCAAAGCTTTCTTTTCAATTCCCTCAAACATTGCTGCTGCATTCAGCTTGCTTCAGGTGGCAGGCTTCAGGGCATTGGCGTGCTATTCAGCCAATCATTGAAGCACTTTCTTTTACATGCACACTTGACCACTAGACTACTAGGAAGTGGTACTTCATCATCGTGACGTTATCGAAGAACACTGAAAGAGCGATGAGTGTTATCAAATACAAGAAGTTTCAGGCTACCCATAAGCACCACTTATGCCACATGTAGGTTGTCATCCCAGTGACTGCACGAGATTCTTGTTTTATAGCGTGATAGCATTTTGCAATTATTGCAACCCAAATGGCAAATGAAACACAATTTTTTTTCCCTCGTAAAATACAGTGACAAGCTGCTCAGAATTGTTTTTCATGTAATGTTTGTATGCACTTATGTATGCCCATACCACAAGAACCAGCTTGTGCCTGCAGTCAGTGAAAAATATATATAAATAAAAGAAATGGTCAGAGCTTTAAATTAATGCTTGCAAGTGCACCGCAAATAATTTCACTTTTTTAGAACTATTCTAACGCTAGTAAAAAAAAAAGTACAATTTTTCAAAATCTCCTATTCAATTCAGTATTCAAGAGGTGGTGAGCCAATAGCTGAAGCGTGCCCCCCCCCCCCCCCCCCCCCACACACACATACCACAGAAATTCTTGTTTGCTGCTAGCAAAGCTCTTTTATGCATTCACTGCACTCCACGAGTTGCCCAAGTCGTAGGCAACTGCCGTTTAACTGCTACCCTACAATGGACCATTCACAAAAACCGCTGCATGACCTTACTGACTAGCGTAAGCTGTTACACGAATGAAATGCAGCAGTGCCATAAAAAAATTCAAAGAATATTCCACCTAACGTGCACTGAAACTTGACTCGCTTAAGGCTTGGTCTGCTATTTGGTGTGTGACTAAATACAGTTTAATTAAGAAGAATGTCCTACTAAGTCCAGAAATAGTCTCAGAAACGTGAAGTTTCTTTTACCAACTTGATTTTCTGTCAATATATCAGGACAACAAACTAAGCCTACTTAACTGATTGGATTGACTATTAACTTAACTAATGGATAATAGCTTAACTTAACTTAACTATTGGATAATAGTGTATGGTGATAAGAAACTCAAGTGGAAAGTTAGGCAGGGAACATTGGGGAATAGAAGATTCAACTCTTATAAATTACCTTTGTAAACAGCAACTTGTCAGTAATGGTTCACGGTAACTTGTTAAGAGATATTTAATTCTCAGTTCTTTATTTTTAAATATGTGAGTTTTACAGTTTGCGTTTAAGGCCAGTTTTTGGCCAAACTCAATTGGGCGGATTCTGCAACATGAAAAGTACGGAGATGGATCTTTCTGCAGGAATAAAAGATCATGCAAAAGAAGTGTGGGCCATCTTCAGGACTTTAACGTTATGTCTGGTTTTGTTACACAGTCATGTAGAATGACTTACCTTAGGTCTGTCTGCAGCACTTCATCACCAGGCAACAGCTGCTGAAGTAGTGCCTGCTGCTCTGACTCACCCAGGCATAATAGTAGAGCCATGCACTGCACTGCATACCTGAAAAAAAAATAATGATAATAGCTTTATTTACAAAATGATGTTCCTGACAAGTCAAAGAAGAGCAAGCCATGCAATTTCACCATGAAAGACATTGCTAAGAATGTAAAACAACCGAAATAGTCAGCTTCTCTTGTTTTGTCAACTAACTGTGATGACGGGAATCTAAAAAACACTTAGTAGTAAAACAACAAGACTTCAAAATTAATGTTTAATCCTGGGGTTATAAATGACAAAACCACAGGTGTTATGGGGCACGTCATGATGAGGAACTCAGCCTTTTTTTTTTAACTGACTGGGGTTTTTTAATATGCATCTAATGCCCGGCACATCAGTGTTGCTGCGTTCCATCCCCATCAGAACATAACTGCCGTGACCGAGATCAAACGCGTGACCTCAAGCTCAGCAGCACGCCTTACCTACTGATTTACCGCGGCGGTTTAAGAAAACTTCAGCGCGTGTTATTCTTGTGAAGAAAAAAAACTAACGGTGGCATAACTTGGTCCGTCTTCTCATTACATCAAGAGGGGACTGCCCAAAGTCATTTTGGAGCAATTTTTTGAGCAAGTAAAATTAAGTTTTGGAGCAGTTTGGAGCAGACAAAATTGTCTTTTGGAGCAGCTTGGAGCAGACTAAACTTGATTTTAGAGCAATTTGGAGCAAATAAAATTTCATTTTGAAGCAGTTTAGAGCAGGCCAATCTGAATTTTGTTGGAATAATTGAATTACGCTGCACACTTCGAAACGACAATGAAACACAGAATAAACCAACACAGAGCGCGTAGTAGAAGCGCGCTTTGCAGCTATAGTGTACAAGAATACAGAAGAGAGGGTCGAGCGGCGGCACGACGCATGCTTTCCTGTAACACTGAAAACATCAATTTCACTATGATTGAACTATATATTTCCACGCCGACGCTCATCGTGACAGCGGAAAATGTTCTCAAACTGTGTGGCCCAATTGACATGGTAACATAATTTATGGGTCACCATGTGTCACCAAAGACGCCGAGAACCGCAATCAACCCTGGGCTGGCTTAACGTAAAACTATTCCAACCTGTTTTTATTGAGATAGCCACAACACGGACACTCCAGGCACATTTCTGCCCATCGTCATCACTGTGATTTTCTGTATAAAGTCCATAGGCGATAAAATTGCCGCCACGCGCCGTTTGCTGTATGTGCGAGTGAAAGTGTGAAAGGGTGAACCGATGATGATGGCTTAATCTGGCGCGTGCATGGGAGGAAAGTGGGGAGGAAGCACGCCATCTTCCGTCATGCGCAAGACACCGGAGGGACGGGAAGGAGGGGGGTTCTACTACGGGAGCTGCTACGCATGATGCGGCCGCGCGAGCCCTATCTTGAAAGTGATCTGCGATGGGGACAGAGTGCGAGTGTTGATAGATTCGTGCACACTGTGTTTTTGCCGCTTAGTTCGTGTTGAAGCGAGAGGCAGCACGAAGGTCAATTCACTCACTGCTGCTGCCGCACTTCCTCACTTCAGTGATTTGATAGTGAGTTTCCGTGGTCATAGAATGAATAGAACGAGATGTGCTCATGTTTGCTTGTGCGCGCGTGACACCATGCTTGTTAATTTAGTTAGTAAGCAAATGTTTACCAGTTTATACGGCTGATAAAACTGCTATCCTTACTTCGTATAGCTGTCTACTAATTTTTTATCACAATCGATGCTTCGCCTTTCAGGCAAAACTGCAACATTTCATTTCAAATCCGCCATTAGCAGCTCTTTGTGATAGTTCAAAATGGCTCAGGCCTCGTCCATGTTGCATAAGAACAGACTGGAACAGTTTTACATATACCGGCCCTGGGGACAGAGACCCCCCACGCGTAGAACCCGCTGCAGCGTGCGCCTCCCTGATATCTAGTTAGCTCGCAGCGCTCTCAGCCTACTTTTCATTGTTGTGCACCTCAGCTAGGGAGCACCGCGCCGCTCGGCCCACTCAACCGTATTCTAGTACACTCTAAATACAACCGCCCTGGCCATTTCGATAGCAGCGACGACAGATGCAACAACAGCCTGGAGTGGCCGTGCGTGCGCTGGCCATTTGCCAGAAGCGCTGAAAAGTCATGTTATAAGCACAAACATTATGAAAACAGTGCGGGAGAAACCGTCGCGCAGTGTGCAGGATGTGAACGGCTGCACTTTTTTTTTGGAGAACGAATCAGCTCACTGTTCGCGGTCACTACCGGAGCACATATACCGAAGCCGTTCTGGCGCAGCGTGGCGCAATTTCGGTCAATTTTCTGTGTTTGGCACAGGAATTTGCATTTGTATCAAAATGGCGCAATCGGCGCAGGAGTCCCATCCCTGTTACAAAGCAGTGTGCATGCAGTGAAGAGAGAAAAGAAAATGAACAGCTAGACAGTTTTAAGAAGCTGTAAGTCTTAAAAAAACATGGCTAGCAATTACTTATGCTGCATGATTAATAACCCTAATGTTTTCAATGTTATGTGTGGCTATGACCAGACCTCATAATTCATATTCTGCAGCAAAATTATGTTATCAAACTTCATCTGAAAGAAAATGATCTTAACAATAACGGCATTACTTCAATTTTTCATGCAAACACATTAGGCAGCATAATTAAGTAATAAAACTTATGCAAAATTATAAAAATTTATTTTAGTAGTGACAAATCAATAACAATGTTAATCAGGTGAAAACAGTCACCATCAAAGAGCTAAACAGTAGGTCTATTTGTTTCACCTAGACCACTGTGAACCAGAAGTTCAGAAATTGAGCAGCTTGAGTTCAGTGGTGCAGCAGGTCTTATGTTATTCTACCTAATGTGCACCATCCACGTAACTTTGAGAGGCAGAGTACAACACAGTGATGGGTCCTAAATTGCAGGTATGGTTCGCTTCTGAGGTGTTTGCTCTTGAAAACAGCAGAGAGCAACCAATCCTAAACTACAGATGATTCGACGGCATATTTCTAAGAACAATGTGTGCCGTTGAATATATCTTGAACTGAACTCGTGTCCTCACTGGTGAACAGGAAGAGACATTTTTTTCTGTAGTTTATTTTTTTTCCGTCGGCTTTACAGGGCAATAAGAAACAGAAAACCACCAGCACTGACATATTGACAGAGACACATCGTTTAATCCAAAATAGCATTGGTTTGATCAGCACGAACAGCTGAATTGCGAGCTACTGCAGACAGACACAACATGGTAGTGTACACATTGCAACATAATGTCCATGCAACACCCAGTGTTGCATGGACACAGAAGATGCACAGAAACAGTTAAAAAACAGCACAAAATAAAACTAAGACAAGAAAAATGACATAGGAGCAGCACTCAGTCCTAGTTTTATTTCACGCTGTTTTTTAGCTATGAATCAACTAGCTCGAGCTGGCACCCTTTTTAATAACAAACAGTGCTTCAACGACGCTTACGCCTGTGTGCTGCATCGTCTGCTGCTTCACATCTGCCAGTACAACCTGTGTAATTAGAGTGCGAAAACTTGTGAACCAGCTCTGTACTTTTCCTACACCTCTTGAAATGAACAGCGTGATTCACAGGGTACTATGGCTGCACCGCTGAAACAAATGGCAGGGTGCAGCACCTCGTGAACTGGTTCAGGCAGTGCAGGCAAACTGAACGAACCTAGTGTCTGTTTAATACTTATGGTGCACTGACATCGTCATGGCTGCCATGCTTGGATACTAGCACAGTGACAAGTTGCATCCGTGACGTCACGTGAGAGCTCTACTATGCAATGATACAACACGTATAAAAACAATAGCTGCATAGGGCATCCACAGCATATAAACAGTGCACCGCTAGTTCACTGTTCAAACAGGTTCACATCTTTTGTACACACATATCTGGCCTATGGCTTAGATAAAGTTACAATTTTTTCCACAAGACTATAGATAAAGTGCTGATGCAACTCTCATCATCTTTCTTGATACAATATGCCTGTTTTAATACAATATTCACTTTGTGTCTGTGTCTAAAAGACCAACTGTAATGAAGTTTTGGACCACTTAAGAAACCTAGTTTAAGATAGTGCAGATATAAAACAGCATCCATGCAAAATGTTACGCTTAAAATACGGATGGATGCAATCACAAAAACCTGGCAAAAATAGATGTTTTTGATACTGAAGATGGAAAAAATGCAACCATTATCACTCACCTGAAATAATACACGACCTAGCATTACCTCCTACAAGAGATTAGACGGCATGGCCTCAGAGGTTGAGAACTTTGAAGGCCATGGTCTGAGATTTGTGTCATACTATACACCAACCACTGGGTGCAAACATCATCTGCTTAGGTGCTAACTGAAGGTTATTCATGAGAAAATTAGATGACTATCAGCCCTGCATCATGAAAGTCAAATTTCATCACAGCTGGCCTTATAGGGCCCCGCAAAAGAGTGTTCAGAGAATCTGCCACAGAAATTTGTGAGGCAGACTTAAGCAATCAGTGCACCTACCAGCGAACAGAAGCTGATGAATGCTTGAGGAAGGGCAGCACGGGTGTCCAGTCCCAGCGTCGAGCAAGGTAGCCAGGCTGCTGGCATAGCAACTGCCAGCAGCAACGCACCACATTCAGTGGCACAGAAGCAGTGCGAGGCCTCTTGGCAGGCGGGGCATCACCCTCGCCCCCGAGTTGGCTCTCCCGCAAGAGCGTTGGCAGGTCACATTCTTGTTCAAGGTACCAGTCTACGAACAGTGCAGCAGTTGGGTACCTTGATACGAGGCGCCCAAGGGCAACACAAAACTGCTCTTTGTTGTGTGAATGTCGAATGGAACGTGCCAGAAGCTCAGTTAACAAAGGCAGACACAATTGAGCAACCAAGTCTGTGCAGCTGCGCTGGTGCAGCAGTGATGCCAGACGATCGAGGAGTGCTGCCCGGGATGATGGGCTCCAGTCCTGTCGTGAAACAAAAGTATGTAAGCACAACAGTATGCTCCTTAAGAACCAAGTTTATTGAGAAACGGCATTTTTATAGTGCCTAGCTTTCTTAAGGGTACTTGACACACATTCCAGGGGCTGACTGCCTGTGTCTGTCTATCTATCTATCCGTGTGTCTGTTTCCCGACCAACTTGGTTCACTGGAAGTGGGTAGTCCTTGGTCTGATGGGTTGTGCATTGGGCTTCTGTGGTGAGGAAACAGTTCGAAACCATCGGGCCAATTTGGATGACTGGGTATTTCACACTGGGTATGTGTCGCTGTTCAATGAACCTCTTTGATGTCAACTTGGAGCACTGGGTATGTGCCGATAGGTATTTGCTGTACTTCAATAAGCCTCTTTGACACAAACTTGGCTAAATGGGCATGTGCCGCTCTTCATTGACAAAAAAGATACTTTAAAATTTATCCGGTGCTCAGCAGCATCGAACCCGCGCCATGTGCGAACTACACGGCGGTGCTGCTAGATGATGCAGCATGTGCAGTAGGAAGCGCAAGAGAGGAGCCCAGCTGTATATACATTTCAGCGTTGGCAATTTGGGTGTCATTACATTGCTTCAATGTTAATCACATTAACATCGACATTCATTGTGAGATGCGTTCTGTCAGAATATTTTTCAAGTAGCGTGTAGTAGCCTGAGGTGCCCTTAATATTCTCCAGGGCCTCACAAATGTTTAATATACCTTCACATCAGTGTTTTTGATTTTTAAGGTACTTCACGCACTATCCAGGAGCCCCTATCTATGTCTCTAATCATTTTCCCACCAACTTGGGTCACTGAGAGTGGGCAGTCCATGGTTTAATGGGTAGCGCAACCGGCTGCAGTGCTGATGGAACAGGGTGCAACACCAATCGTCGGCCAACTTGGTTCAATGGGTATGTGCCACTGTTAAGTGAACCACTTTGATGCCAACTTGAGGAACTGGGTATGTGCTTGGGGCACTATAACGTAAAATGATTCCAAACTTTTGATTCCAAACTCCTGACGTCAAATTTACGCAACCACCGACGCAAGCATCAGGCGGTGACCCATAGCGTTGTCTGAACAACCCAATTAAACACTCCTCGTTTATAGGAGGTCACCTTTGTTTGCTTTCAAAACCAATAACATTGCCTACACTCAGCGGTTTTTCTTATCTAATTGGCTGACAAGAGGTGAGGAGCACGCTCTAGTGGAAAGGGTTTCGATGGGGCCAAGCCAGCACAGTGAAAATAGATAACCGTATGAAGAGGGTGGTGCCGGCTTCTCCGATTGGTCCACTTCGCCTTACTTAGCTTGCGGTGGCTGGTCGAAAATCGCGGGGGCGCGCTACGGAAGGATAAGAATGCCGCTAAAACAGATCCTCAGCAAGGAAGATCGAGTTGGCAGAGCGATGTCGTATAGCATGCCGAAAGGGCTCGATAACGTTTTACTGGCACGCAAAAAGGTTTATCATGCACAAATAAATACACGCTCACTGGCAGGTCCGAGTAGCGAGGGCCTGAACGATCGGCGGGCATCCATCTTCTATTCCTTTCGGAACGGGGCAGTCTGTGGCTATTCAGAAAAATTTTCAGTTTTGTTCGGCATATTAATGCATTTTTTTCTAATATACGACACTTTGACGTGGTGAGTTTTCGCGGTTTTGCGAGATCGCGTGACAGACAGGCGAAGTGGGCCTCGCCAGAAAATATTGGACCAATACCAAAGGGCTAATGGTGAAAAGGCGTCGAATCAGGAATGATTATTTTTCTTTTGGGCGGTTTAATCATGCATAATCAGTGTGTGCACGTTATATCAGATGGGGAGCTATTGCAGTTTTCGTGACGTCGCGTGACAGACAGGCCAAGTCTGGAGTGGTCCGAAAATGTTTTGACCAATCATGGAGGCTGATTGCAGAAATTGGAATCAAAACAGTTTGGAATCATCTTACGTTATAGTGCCCTTGATCAGTGGCAACGAACCTGACGCCAACTCGGGGCACTGGGCATGAGCCACTAGGTATGTGCCCCTCTTCAGTGAACCTCCTTGACGTCAACTTTTGGTCACTACCGGTTAATGGGTATGCGCCACTCTTCAATGACCCTCTTTGATGCCAACTTGGGTCATGGGTGTGCACCACTGGATATGTGCCGCTCCTCAATGAACTTCTTTAACACCAACTTGGATGCCTTTACGCCACTTAGTATGTGCTGATCTTCAATGGAAAAAAAAATTTAACATTTTTCCAGCTCTGTGTGGAATCGAACCCTCATCTTATAATCAGATAAACTTGTCTGAAAGTATATTCACACAAGCGCAACGCGCATACTTCGCAGCAGCACTGCAGAATGACACAGCGTGTCCAGAGGAAAGCATGAGAGAGGAGCGTGGCTGCCTACAAGCTCATACATCATGCGTCTATGCGATGGCAGTACAGTGTACCGCTGCATTGCTAATCACATTAACAGCAACATTCAAGGTAAGTAAGATGGGTCCTGCCACAATTTTCTACGTCTCAAGCCATTTTCCCGCCGACTTGGGTCCATGGTAATCCACATGGTTTAATGGTTAGAGTATTGGGCTGATGTGCTGAGGGAACCTGGTTCGAAACCAATTATCGGGCCAACTTGGGTCACTGGGTATGTGACATTAGGCATGTGCCTGTCATAAGTTAACCCATTTATGCCAACTTGTGCTACTGCCTATGTGCCACTGCTTATGTGCGGCTCATGAATGAACCTCTTTCATCCCAACTTGGGTCACCGAGTATGTGAAACTAGGTATGTGCCACACTTCAATGAATCTTTTTGATGTCAATTTGGGTCACTATGCATGTGCAACTGGGTATGAGCCATTCTCTTCAATAAATCTGTTTCACACCAACTTGGGTTACAGGGTATGTGCCGCTTTTGAATGAATGTGTTTTATGCGAACTTGGGCCAATGAGTATGTGCCATTCTTCAATTACAAAAGAAAAATCATCAAAATTTTTCCGTCATATATACTCAGACTATCTTGTCTGAATATATATTCACAGCATTCATACATGCACCATGCAAGGACTTCGCTGTGGCGGCGCTAGACGGCGTAGCATGTCCAGAGAGAAGCCCAGCTGCATACACACCTCATACCTGAAGTGTTTCGGCAGTGGCAATACAGTGAGTCGATGCACTGCTTCAATGCTAATCACATTAATGTTAATATTCATTGTGAGATGGGTTCTACCAGGTCTTTTTTTATCATATCATTGCCATAAATCTAACAATTTTGACTTTTCGACTGGGTGTGCAAGTTTGCACAGCATTTCCAGCTTCCGACTGGGATAAGACGGTCCAGTTCATGTATTGCACCAACCTTTCACAGGAGAAACATGGCATTATGAGCAACAAATGGCAACAACAGCTGCTCAAGCTTAGCAATGTGGATTCCCTGCACGTACTAATACTTAGCTCCAACTCGTAACTCATACAAGATCCCTAAGAACGTCTAGAGTTTCACAAGGTGAGTAGTTTCCAGATCCTCAGCAGCTTCCGGCATGATATCCCCACTCGGCTGTAGCTGGCCATCAACACGTTCATTCCAGAAGTGCGAGGAAAACTGATGGTGAACACAAGTGCATGCCAGCATATAAGCCACAGGTGCACTTACATTCAACTGCAAAGCAAACGCCAATTTGATTGGCCGAATTATTTCAGCACTGTCACAAAGACTTCGGTTCATTCTTCGCCTAGTTCAGTCTAGCCTCTCATGCCAATACTTGACCCAAGTTTTATAGTAACTTGGGCCATCCCGTCCTCAATACACCGCCGTAATCACGGTCTCATTCAATCATGACCATGTCGGCATTCTCATGCCATTGTCAACATCATCATGCATTTCATTGCCATACCATGGTCATGATCCCGTAGTGGTAATTTCATAGTCGTCATGCAATTCTTGTAACGCTGTCGTTGCCACGCCATCATCACCATACAGTTGTCTCCACGCTGTTGTCGCACCATTTTCATCACTTCAGAAACGTCATCCGATTGTTGCCATACTGCCTTCCTCTTTCCATCGACATCATTCCTTCGTCATTTCACTGTAATCATGCTGTTGTCATTCAATCATGATCATGTTGCTGTCATAATGCCATTGTCGCCAAACCGCTTTCATCGTTCCGTCGTAAATGCCGTCGTCAAGCATTTCTTGTCATACCACCATCGTGATGCCGTCGTCGCCATTCCAGTTTCGTCATCCGGTTCTCATCATACTGTCGTCATCACGTCATCGTCGTCATGCAGTCATCGTGCTGTCGTCATGGTCATAGGCAACCCTGGCGAGCGAGTCCCAGGAGCGAGTGTGTTAGCAAAGTGGGCGGCCGATACCGCAGACAGCGTATTTCGCATGTAGCTGAAGCAATGGAAATCTCAGTATGACCATACAGATTGTAAATAAAGGTGTCGCTACATTGCTTGAATACTAATAGCATTAACGTTGACAGTCATCACGAAATGAGTTGTCAATTATATATATATATATATATATATATATATATATATATATATATATATGATTGCAATGCAATGGAAATCTCAGTATGACCAGAAATGATTGCAATCTCAGAAATGATTGCAATGGAAATCTCAGTATGACCATACAGATTGTAAATAAAGGTGTCGCTACATTGCTTGAATACTAATAGCATTAACGTTGACAGTCATCACGAAATGAGTTGTCAACTATATATATATATATATATATATATATATATATATATATATATATATATATATATATTACTTGAGCGGAATTTCAAAGCTGTTCTGTTCTGCCACGAATTTACAACGCGTAAAAAGGGGAAACGATACGATACCACGGTACGGGTAACATTTCATAGTCACATTGTTTTGCTTTTTCTTTCCTTTCACGGAGTCTTCCTTTCACGGAATCCAAGGCAGCAAGAGCACTCACCTCTTTACAAAGCCATTGGTTGAGCCCCCGGCACGGTTTGCCGATGCGTTCACATAGAATAGAGACTGCACACGTCAAGTCATAATTTGAAAGGACGCAGCCGCTCGTGTCTTTAAATCTGTCGGCCATACCACTTGCTCAGTCACGGAAAACACGATGTTCATTCACAATGTGCGCATTTTGCTTTACAAGTTTCACCTCACACGTGTTCTTCAGTGTGCGCCGTTCGAACACGCGTTTTGCGCATGGTTTTGAACGCGACAAGCAATAGACAAACAAAGCGTATTTGACTTGGCTCGACATGGCTTCACCAGTATTATTTCACCATTTGAAAGTAGCGCCAGTAGCGCTGTCTCTGCACGGCTGCTTAATAAAAAAATGTGGGCATGGTCTCAGTGTGTCTGTTTCTTTCTACGCTCTCGTTCAGTCGTGCTTACACGTGCTAAAGTTGTGTTTTCGAAACTTACGCATCCCGGCGCTGCTGACTGCCATGCCATGACTACTGCACGCTCGTGTGGCTAGAATCCAGTTGGCGGATCGAAAAGCGAAACTGAGTGACCTAGCGAAACTGACGGAACCAACACGCCCGGGCGAAATCAACAAGGCGGTAGTTGGCAAACAGGCAAGGTGCAACCGACCGTGTCTTGACAGCGTAGAGGGTTGCGTTTGCAACAGGTTGCACTATAAAACTGGGTGAACCAGGTGAAACGAATCCCCCTGAATAAAACTGCTTAGGTGTAACATGGCAGCAATGCAACGAGCCTGTCAGTACCGAAGAGCTTACGACGCCTGCAATCGCATGTGCAAAGCGCGACACTTATTTCACAAGAAAGCCGTGCTGCGAGCCGGTGCGTGCTTGCAAGTAAAGATGCAACTGTTCTCCACGTCGCAGCTACGCTTGTCTTCTGGTAGTACGCCTGGGTAGGTTAATCTTTCCTTTAAGTACATTATATTGAAAGTTCATAGCAATCAAATTTGCTCTTTTTAATGTCTTAAGATAAAAACCTAGTCAGTATATATAACCTTAATTTTCTATTCATGCTAGCTGACACCATTTTTATCGAAGACAGACAAGTAAGTGATATGGCTTTTAAGTTAACTTTACACAACCCATCCTATATGACATAAATAGTGTGCTTATATTTATTTCCCTGCTTGCATTCAAATCTACATTTGACTGCAGGCTTGCTTTCTATAAGTAAGGAATAAATTAAGCTATATGATTATGTTATTTCACTAATAGATTATAGCTTTGCTCAATAATTCAGTGTTTGGTTTCAGGTCAGTAGACACCACTTCGGCAGAGTACCAGTTCCTGGAGCGCAGTGTCTTGCCCACCATGCATTTTCAGAAAAGCCTTCCACGACTGCCAATTCCAAAATTGGAAAAAACTTGTGAGCGTTACCTGCATGCATTGGAGCCTCTGGTTACTTCAGAAGAACTGGAAAAGACACAGGCTCTTGTTTACGCCTTCAAGAATAATGAAGGTGCAGGTAAGTTTGACATAATCAATGCTCTCATTTGCATGGGCTTTCCCATGTTAAAATTAATTAGAATACATGCTAGCAAATGTTGAACAGGTGATTTTTACTGAACACAAGTTTCATCATCTACGATTGATATAAACATAGCTTCTGGACGACAGATATTATGACACCAGTGTCACGTGGACTCTTGCTCACTGTGTTCAATCTACATAAGAACTTTTCAAGCGTGATCAAAGCATGAAGCACATGGCAGCGTAATAGTGCAGTCACGCTCACTTTCAGTGACCATTAAAACCAAAGGCCATTGAAATCCGGGTGCCTAATTGATTCCTTTGTTTGAGCACAGAGAAGGTAACCACTGGCGCCCACAAATTTCAATGGTTCTTGAAAGTGTACGTGTGGTATAACAGTATTGAAGTTAAACAAGCTTAAAGTTACGCCTGCATCAATCAAGCACGCCCCAATGGTGCTCATGTGGCGGGTATGTCATACCTGCAGTATCTGCATGAGGTGTGCCTGTGTGCTTTATTTAACTTCTTTTCCCCATTGTGCCATATGGCAAGCAATGCAAGAAAAAAGAAAAAGAAGTTTAACCATTACAGGTTTTGTAGCAGTGCTGCTGTGAACAGTGAAGTTACAGAATAGTGTTGAAGTGGACATTCGTTGCCATCACCTGCTTTACGAGCGCAGGCCATTAACTACTTGAATTATTTTAATACCAACTCTTCCATAAAAGTTGCATTGACTATTCCTTCTTGACCTTGCACTTCTGCTGCAAGAAATTGCAAGCTTTTGTTAATACAGTTACGTGTGAAATTTTTTTGCAAGAATTTTTCAACGATGTAACACCGCTTATTACCACTGGCTTTTTCTGTGCCTGTGTTCATATTGTGTAAACTTGGTCTTGTTGCTGGCCGTTACCGATCAGAAGTTTAAAGGTGATTTCGTGACCTGACACAAGCCTCATAAATAAATAAGCATTTGTGGTTGTTTTTATTAGAACTGGACCACCTGCTGAGAAAGAAGGACAAGGCCAACAAGCACACCAGCTACATTGCAGGTATGTGAACAGCTCATGCCAGTAGCATTAAATACAGTGCATAGCATATAAAAAGGTCATAGTCAGCATGGACAAGCATTAGGTCAGGAGAGTTTGCTGTTGGGCTAGTTGGTACATAGTGTCAAGAATGAAAACAGCGCAATCAAAATAGCGTGCTGTTTTCGTTCTTGAATAGGCCAGCCTCGGAGTGCTTGTAGTCTTCATGCCAAGGTTTTGTTACGTCTGTTAAAAATAGCTTTCTTGCATGCTTCAGTTCCCTTTCTGGCACGGCCCATGCCTCTTGCACATGGTTTGGTATCACCTTAAGTCACGGTGTACACATTTGTGTATGCAACTTGTTTTTGCCAATTCTGAAAAGTAGTGGCAGTGAAAAAACCACAGGAGATTGAGCTGCAAGTCAGTACTCTGGTTACCTAACATCACTCCATTTCACCTCTGTGTGCAGATTAGAGCCACACACACAAACACTTTACTGAAGAGACTAACATGTTTGACGGTATGTTCAACCTGTCACATTTTGTCAGCACTGGTTATAAGGAATAGTTTTTCTTTCCGTGTTATGCCTGCAGCCAATAAATAACTTTTACTTGTGCTTGGAACAGGGGATTCAACTCTTTTTTTGAAATATGTGACGAGACTAATGGTGCATTAAATCAAGACTTAATTATTCTGTAATTACAAGGACTCACTAGAGAGTGCACAAAGCATCATCCTGCGACTACCACCTTGACCTTCTTTCAGTGTAGTTGCAGGGCCTTGGTATAAAATTATGCAACTTCAAGCAATTTATTGACAGTCAATCATAATATCTGATATAAGAGAATATAACTTGCTTTCAATGTCTGTATTAGCAGAACAGTTAAATATTTATGAAATCTTGATATCTAGTCTACAATGTCGCCACTGATTCCTTCTCAGGTCCTTGGTTTGACATGTACCTGACTTCTCGAAAACCTCTTCCACTCAACTTCAATCCATTTTTGGCATGGCAAGATGATATGCGGCCTGCATATATGGATCAGGTGAAGTGCACTTCCTGTTGTCAAAATCCGCAGCCCTTTTTTACGCTGTTATTTTTTTTTATCTAGCACTAGCATGGCCACTTTATTCCTGAAAGTTAATACGTCTGAGCACCAGCAAAAACGAATAACTGAGATGTCTGTACATTTCATTTGCACAAGCAACATGACTTGCTGCTTATTATTTCAGACAGCGCAGCTAGAAAATTAAACTGTGCATAAGAAAGCTTGTCCTTAGTTCCACTTTGTCAAACTGTTGCCTGCCTGGCCTTTCTTCCTTTTATCTCTAGAAATATTGAAGTTGCCCATGACTTAATAATCTTAGTTTTGTGTAATTTTATAACCTGGAATAATGTATATTGTGAATTGAAAACATTTTGCTTAACGCAAACCTCGTACTGTCTGTTTCCCTTCTGTCATCACCTTGTTTGCCAGCACTAAAATGTTATCCATATTTGAATACCAATATGCCCTACAAACATAGGTTTCTTTTTAATATGATTTGTACAATAAATCACTTTTTATGGTCATCTGCAGCACATCATGGTCACAGCTAGCAGAGAACAGTGTCTGGGAAGTACATTCTGTACCTTCAATCTCGAAACTACAAAAAACAACCATTTTGTTACCATAATAATGTGGCACATGTCATGGTAGTGCTGGCTCAACTCCTCATTTCAACGTCTATTCCTTCATGCAGCTACTACATGCTTCGTTTGGGATATATCTTCAGGAGGGTAAGGATGGGGGGAGGGGTTTACTGATTTCGTAGCGAAGTCCAAGCCACACATAAAGCATGTGGTTCATCAGCCACTATTTTTCCACTCCTGGCATAGGGATTATACTGTTTTTATCTGTGCAGTGCAAATTAAACAGGAAGATATTATGTTAGCTGAACTGATAACTTCATACAAATGGATGTGCTCGTGTGATAGATGAATTTACTGCATGATGCCTTGCAGACTGTTCGTGCGTGCAACTTGGTGATCTCTTCTCTGCGCTTCTTGCGGTCCCTGCAAAGCAATCAGCTGGAGCCCATGGTGTATCATCTCAATGCCAAAAAGAGCGACACGAAGACATACAGACATACCATCAAGTAATGCTTTCTTCAACTAGGATATTAGTTCGCTCTTAAAAACTTAAATACTTTAGGTTGTAATTTAGCCACACAACAATAAAATCTTTTCTCCAGTGCTGTGCACCCGAGCAACACAAGAAATGAATTTCTAGTTGATAGTCAGAACTTCTGCCGTGTTGTTTGTCTTCCTCCTCGTCTTCACTGCACTGTTAGTCTTGACCATGAAACCGTACCAACGTGCCCAGTTTTCTCTCTTATTCTGCGTTTCCTTTCTCTAGCACTGCACATCGGGCACTTTCCTGCCACGAACACCATGCACATCTCAGTGCCCAGTAGCATTCATAACAGGAAAGTACCAGGTACACAATGTTAAAAAAAAGGAGATAGATGTACACATGAATGATGAAAGTTATCGTTGTGTGGCAGAATTACACCCTAAAAGTTGCACAATTTTTACGATTTTAGCATTGCATGGGGCTTGTGGCTGCGTGTTCATTTTTATGTCACGAAGTAAATAACTTAATTTAGAGAGACTGATCAGCTGCTGATGTCCTTTTGCTCTCTTGGAGCCATTAGCATCATTGCAATTTCCACTTCTGGATGTGACCTAATAGTGTAATGTTTTTCCTACAAAGTCAGTAGTTGAAGTTTAGTGTGTATCAAGGGTACTCTCTTATGTTCTACTAGAGTAAAATGTTATTGTTAAAGAAACGCTAACGGGCAGAGCCACTGTAGCTCTCATAAGGCTCATCGTACAATTGGAAAGAAATAATTACGTGCATGAATCACAAATCGTAGCAAGGTACGTGCTGGTGGGCCTTGGAGTGGGCACAGCTTGTGGGGAGAATGTGACATCACTCAGAATAGAATGGCACACAGTTGCTTGAGTGACAGCACAATGTAGTGGTGTAATGTTGGGACATCAACAGCCCAGAACAAGAGCACAGCGCACGTGGCGCAGAGCGATAATGTACTGTGTGATAGCTTCAGAGGCTCACCACACAGAGTGTACCAACCCCTGCGTCAGCAGTGAATGGAACCACCTTCTTCTATTACTACCATTACTGACACCACCACCTTAAAAAATGCTGTTGCTGATATTTTGTGACTCCACTGCTCTCTGTAATGCCTTCGGGCCCTGAGAATATGAAAATAAATGAATAAATGCTGAGAGGAAGTGTGGGGCCTAGGGCAGTACAAAAGTGAGAACTGATGCAGAATCTTTGCCAATTACAGGTAATGTGCATCAAAATACGTAACACCTTGTCAGCAGTAAGTGTTCGTGAGACAAACATTAACTTCCCACACAGTATTTGATATCTCTTTCCTGTAAGGGTTGCACACATATGTAAGGATTTCCTTGGAACCCTGGGGATTTCTTAAAATTATTATTTCTTAAATTAACAGACACAAGTGGCCTCAGCCAGACATTTCTCACCATCTGTGGTGTCATGGCAAGCCCACACATAAATTTTAAGGTTACGTCACCACCAGTCTTACAACTTTATGTTATCTTCTGGCACACCAAGCCTCCACTTTTGATAAATGTATTTGCCATTCTGGAATTCTTAATGCACCAGCCTAGCTTAAAGTGTCATGTTCCTAGGGGTGGGCAGCTGCAACCCAGATGAAGGACAAAGGAAGTAGACGATATGAGCACATTGTATCGTCTATTTCCTTTGTGCATTGTATCGTATACTTCCTTTGTCCTTCGTCCGGGTTGCGCGGCCCACCCCTAGGAACATGTTCAGTTACCAACTTGGCCAGCTTGCTGTCTTAATTTCTATAGTGTCTTATTAAAAGCAATGATGATGCGTCGTCCCAGCTTATCTCTTTTATGTTATTACTCCTGCAAATGTGTTTCATAGATGGCACAAGTGGGAATACAGGGATATAGCTAAAGAGAAAACAGAGAAATGCTAATATACAATCAATACTTAAGCTGTCGCTATGAGTAGAGCAGTTACTGATAACTTATATTATTTGGCAATGCTTGTCACACTTGAGTCTTGAGAAGTGTCCTTACAGGATCATAGTTTTAAGAAAGAATTTTAAAGAGCTCACAGTTCATTTATTTACCACTAACGTGCTTGCAGGATACTGCCAGAAGCCATGGCATGGTACGCAAGTGCTTTGCTGTGGAAGGCCTACCCTCTTGACATGAGCCAGTTTCACAACCTCTTTGCAAGCACGCGGATACCACTGATTGGACGTGACAAGATTGAGGCATTTCCAGATTCCAAGCATATTCTAGTAATTAGAAATGGCCACTTCTATGCCCTTCAGGTTTTAGATGACAAAGGTGAGTGAATTATAAAGTTTTGCATGGGCCAGTAAATGAAATTCACCAACGATTACGATACTCCCTAATGCAAAATTTGAGTGCAGCTCTACACGTGTTTTCATTTCGCGATTTATTGGCTGGTGCGGATAGTCTGTCTTGTGCAGCACGTTGCAAACGAAGCGAAGGATTGCAAAACGAGTACCACTCAAGCTCAACGCTAGCGGTGAGCAGAGTAATCGAAAATCTGATCTGCAGGTAAAGCGCGTCGGCTTTTATACATGACTCGTTGAAGGTTCCAGAGTAATCACTGGTACCTGCGTGGCTTTCAGAAAGCACTACACAATTCACGTCGTGCATACAATCAGATTACAAAAAGCTTTTGTGACAACAGTCAACTGATAGAACCAATAGAACTATCGATAACATTCGAGAAAGTTCTGATAAATGCCGGCGTGTCCTGCGTCGAGAGATAACGTTTAACATTTGTTAGCCGATGAAAAGCAGTTACCGAAGAAAGATACAGAAGTGAACAGACGACACGCAGTACGATGGTGCCATCTCGTAGCGATCGTTGGCACTACGCTTTTCTCTTTCATCCTTCACTTGTGTTTCTTTTTTTTTTTTTTTTTAATGGCAACAGGCACACATAAAATGAGATAGCTAAATTCTAGTGTGCAAACAATGCCACATGTTCAACTCCAATCTCTCAGTCCCACTTGCTGTCTTCAGCATAAACACAGTGACTAATCCCATATTACTGCAACATGGCAAATGGGGAGAGATGAGGGCACTTCTACAATAAAAGATAATTTTTATTAAATTTTATCAGAAAAAAATTTGTTTTCTTAAAACAAACATATTTGGTGCACAGGCATTTTAGTAGTTTGCTGGTAATAAATAGCTAGTTTTCAGACAGCTTAGCTTATAACAGATTATCGTTACAATGCCTTAGGACGCCACTCAATTTTAAAGTATGTAGAAAAGTTGGTCACACCAGTGGCAGGTCCAGAAGGTGCTTGCTAGATGCTGCCCAACTCCTGCAGCTAGAACCTTTAAGTGAGAGAGGCACCTAGTCAGCTTGAGCGCGCACATTCTGCCGATGTGGCATGCAGGTTGCCACATTCTCATTGGCTTGCTCTATTCGCAGCATTTTCAGCTTGGCAAGTTACAATGAAACAGGCTGTGTAGGTTTGATGAATGTTGTCTGTCGTTGACCACCTTCCTGAGAAGGACACAGGTTTTGGACATACTGGTCTGCTTAATGCCCAGTGCGCTGTTTCATTTCATGGTTGCCCAAGCACTATAATCAAGGCATTCTAGTTTTGACAGCTTTTCTTTAATGTACTGTCTTAAATGTAATCTCTGCACAAGTAGAACTGAACTGATTCAAAACATGCTTAATGCCACATTTTGCTGAGGTCATAACAGTTTGTGAGTACCTAGCACAAGTGCACATTTATGACAGGGAGACATCGTTATAACTATCCAATTTTTCTTCTGTAGTTTTGTGGGTATGTTACACGTCAATTGCACTGCACTTGTATGCCATTTTCCGTCATCACTTCCATCATAGCTTTTTTCAATTGTGCTAAAAGCTTTATGCTGTTTTTGCAAATTACTGTACCATGTTTATGTAGAATTAATCTCGACATATTCCCAATGCAGGGCCTTCGTAGAAATTATGGTCATGTGCTTCAAGGGCAAATAGGCATCACAGTATTAAGAAGGAGTGGGTATTATTAGAGTATTACTGTAGCTATTTGTATTCATTACAATATTGCCCACACATACCTTCAGAATGGTAGCCTTTTCATTATTTTTCTTCTTTATCTACTTTTCTTCCCCTGTATGGAGTAGCAGAATAACGCTTATCTCGGACTGGCCTCTCTGCATTTCCTATAAGAAATCCTCTCTCCTTGTCTAGGATCTGCTGCCTTGCATGAACAAGAATATTAAATCCCGTATTCGTGTTCCCCTTTCTCGGAGATTAAGGGACGTTTTGTTGCAGGCAACCTTTTTGGACCTGAGCATTACCAAGCATGCCTGAGTCGCATCATGGCTGACAATCGGCCTGCACCCGCTGTTCCTGTCTCAGCGCTTACAGCGGAGCCTCGGGATGACTGGGCTAGGGCACGTAATGACCTTCTGGCTTCCCAAAATGAGAGCACACTGCGGCAAATAGACAGTGCCCTCTTTGTGCTGGTGCTGGACAGCGATGCATTTCAGGGCACAGAACAGGAAAAGTTAGCTCACCATTTTCTTCATGGCCCTGTCCACAACAGGTAGGTACACTGGAACTTTGCCAACAAAAACTTAAGCAGATGTACCATTCACAGGTAACTGCAAGTGCACATCGCATGGCAGGCATTTGCCACATTTTCTCGACTTCTTTCCCCAAGGGCAAATACAAATAGAACATTATAATATTTTATTCTAACCCATTAATTGCCTTTGTGAAAGGTGCTTCAACATTTCATGCTAAAAGCCAGCAAAACAAATCGTGCTGTGATGAAGCTGCAAATGAAGTCTAGAATTTGCCTGGAAATGCCCTAATGATGTCACTCACATATCGTCTTCAAAACAGTCGACTTCCGTTATTCGACCCTGACGGGACCAACGAAATTCTTCGAATTATCCGGCGGGGCAAATTAAACAAGATGCAAAAAAAAAAAAAAAAACACTGTTGATTCATTTGGTAATATTTGCCCAAATCAAATGCGTGTCCACTTTGTATGTGTCCAAAGTAAAAGACTAACAAATAACATTAAAGCTCCTAAACAAATTAGAAATCTAGCGCGCCCCCGACGACTTAGCAAGAAAAATGGGCAAGGGTCTAATATGTGTTGCACAATAGCGGCCGGTTTCCTAAAGTCAGCTTTGCCACAATACATTGTTGTTATACAGTAAAGCATACAAACGCCGCAAAGGTGGTTTTCGTTTCGTATCCGATTGTACTGCGCAGGCGATTTCCGGCCCAATTTTCGTGTGTGTGTGTGGGGGGGGGGGTACAAATAGCGCGCATTACTGTTGGATAAATACCGTAATCAGACATTGGTGAGCTACGGTTGTTGCTTGAAAAAATCTTTCTAGGGCTGACTGGTCAAATGCAAATTATTCGCTGAGAGCCAATTTTAGGATTGACATAACGAAAGCTTAGGCCCATAGAAATGCATGGGCGCCAGCCAGGACCAAATCAACCTTAAATTCGAATTAACGGAAGTTACTGTAAACACAAGCAGCAGCCATGTTGGAAGTATATTCAGTGCTTTGGGCTTTACATTCTTTCAGGTGGTTCGACAAGTCTTTTTCACTGCTTCTTACAGCAGACGGGCACGCAGCTATTAACTTTGAGCACTCATGGGGTGATGGAGTGGCTGTACTGCGCTATTTTAATGACATCTACACCGACAGCATTGAGCAACCTTTCGTTCATCCTGGCCAGTCTGCAAACATCAATCCTGAGCCCTACATTCAGCGGCTTGGTAAGTGGGCCTCGTATAGAGCAGTGATGTAGTGTGCATTTCATTATGACTGCTCAATGTTTTTACACCATTTACGCAGGACCTTTAAATGGATATTTTAACTGGGCAACATTTCAGAATATCCAGGCTCAGTATAAGTGTGTTCAATTTTATGTCCTAGGGAACAAGCACAACAAAACAAACTCGCGATGTGTCGCATTGCAAGGCACACCAAACAGTGCTGAAATGTCATTGCATATGTAACTATAAAATATTGAACTGGTGGCTGATATTGTATTCTCCTAGTTATGATTGCAGCCTGCTTCCTTGCCTTCGAAAGTTAATTATGTAATTCAGCTTTTTTTTCATCCAAGCTGCAACAAAATGCTACGTAGCATCTTTTGCTCATGATATGCAGACTTCATTGTCAACGACTCTGTGAAGGCAGCTGTGCAGAAAGCCCAGCAAAATTATGAGGAGCTGACTGGCAACCTCCAGCTGGCTTCTACAATCCACTTTGGCCTCAGCAGGGACCTCATCAAGCAGAGCAAGCTCAGTCCCGATTCAGTCATGCAGCTCTCTTTCCAGGTACTCCTAGCACAACCAAGATAGCTCTCATTTGCCTCTCTGCTACCACTAAAGTATAAACCGCATGCACGCGATCTTGCACACGACAGCGACAAGCGACGCGATGGAGATGGCTGTGGCGTTCGCTCGTCGCCCACAAGTCGTAGCGCATGCGAGCGATCACTTTGAGCGACTTGTCCCCGGTGTTGCCGGTATGAGAGCAGCAAATACTCGCCGAAACTGGTGTGACACATGCTTTATTAATTTAAGCTGATGTGTTTTAGTGTAAAGAGCAGCATAAATATTTCTAAAGGTCTTGCACCATGTTCTTATCCTCGCACGTATCAAAATTTAGTCGTTTGCTCGTTCCGTGCGACAATCGGTAGTGGTTCACTGATGTATATCCAGTTCCGGCTTTGCGCTATTGGCTAGTCGCTCATAGCACTTCTGGGCGACGAGCAACAAGAACAAGCGATCTGTTCGCGCGACGGCCTGTTTCGTCGCTTGAAGCCGTCGCTCGTCGCCGTCGTGCATAAAATCACTCTCATGCGGTTTGGGCTTAAACATGGCCATGAGCCACAGAGGCACCGGAGGCTGTTATGAGCTCAAACACTGTGCCTTTTGAATTGTGGACCATTTGCAAAAATAATGCAACACATGCACAAAAGAAAGGCTGTTTTCCTACCAAAAGCTCCACAGACTATATTGAAATAAAGTACTAGCCCCATCCAACAGCGCCACTTTTACCACTGCCGAACCCACACCACTTCACACTGCAGGCAGTGGTAAAAACTTTAATCGGGACAGTTCCTTCCCTCTCATTGGGGAGAAGACGTGGGGGAATTAAAACATTTAATTTTCAGATTAAATCTCGAAAGGCCTTTGTTTTCACACTTCCTCCTCCTTGGACGAGTGTTATTTGGTTGTAAAACATCCTTGCAGGGCAGCCAACTTACAGAATTATACAAATGGTTCATTTAAGATAAATTTGTATATTAATATACGTACTTGTGGACAAGACTGAAATTTGAGTCAAAACAAGAAGGCAGCTGTGCAAGGACTGACTGAGTGCTGTCTCTCCTCACATTTTCCGCAGCTGGCCTATTTCCTGGCACATGGAGGCACAGCGACCACTTATGAAGCATGCAGCACATCCGCTTTCAAGCATGGGCGAACTGAAACAGTGCGATCAGCAACAATGGCCACAAAACGTTGTGTGAAGGCACTCAGTTCGGGCAAAGAGCTGAACCTTGCTCGGCCACTTCTGGAGGAATGCTCCAGAGTCCACATCCAGCTCACGAAGGAGGCTGCCATGGGTAACATACTGCTGTAGCATATCACATAGATTACAGTATTTGCACGAATTTTATGTGGCTTTCGATAAAGTATCGGCATGACAAACCATTTCACATATCATCCAGCGAGCTCAATCATCAGGAAGCAAGGCATGTGAGCAAAAAAGCGAGAGCACAACTAAGATTGAAGGAGGCGACAATGCAAAGCATCTGAAGGGCCCAGTTTACTATCGTGATGCATGCCAGCAGAGCTCCCGCAACCCCGCTGTGCAAAGAAACTTGTCAACAGCTGCTCACCATGTGCAAGACTGAGCAGATCTTTCCGTGCCCATGTCCTACGGCGCTGAGTACATCGGCCGAACGTCTTTTTAGTTTTCGCACTTAGTAACGCTGTTGTATATTTATTAATGAAATCTGTTGAGATGAATCGTCCGTATAAAAATATTATACTATTAGGAAGATTCGACTAAAAATATAAAACTATCAATAAAATAGTATTTAAAAAGTCACATAATTTACATACTGTGATTTTCACCAAAAATAATTACTGAAAAATAGGTGATTTTCTGAAATAGTCGAGGCTTTCAGCAAGTGCCCTCCCGCCCAATTAAAAAAAAAATTCCTGGCTACGTGCCTGGACCGCGTAAAGAGCAATGGAACGCATGGAGGAAGGGAACCCAGGAGAGGCCCGGCCAGCACGGACGTATTGGAGAAGGTGTGGCGGAAGTCACATGCTGTTTTTCGCAAAGGAGCACTGGGATGGGTACCCCAAATGTCAAGGTTGCCATAGCAACTGCACTGCTGCTCTCGGTTTCTGCAAAGTCCCAGGCAAGATTTTTTTCACCGGTGTCTTTCTCACAGCACACTTTGTTCGCGAGAAAAGCTGACTTTAGAGTGTGGTGTGTAAGCTTGAAAGTTCTGTTTTGGGTCTGTGAGTGTGAGTGTTAGGCAGCAACAAATACACTCAAGCAATCACGGCGCAGGTCTTCGTCATCGTCTTCAACGTGCCACGGAAAAACACAGGAGCGCGTCTGCTTCACTAAAACTGCTACAGAAGTTTCGTAGGCTTTGTTTTGACACGTGTCGGCAGCAAACACTTCCGGCGGCTCGTAACAATGCAAGTTCAAAGTTCGCGCCATCTGCTCCGGCGAGCTGCAGAACCCCTGATTGGAGACGCAAAGGGAGATAGCACACCAACATGGCTGCACTTCCGGCTTCAAAAACGTGACGTCAGAGGCTCTCCTGTTTTGTTTCTTTCCTCCATGGATGGAACGGAAAAATGGTAGCCATAGCGTTAAGAGACAGGACGAGAGCGGTGTGGATCAGAGAGCAAATGGTGTTAGCCGATATTCTAATTGACATTAAGAGAAAAAAAGGGAGCTGGGCAGGCCATGTAGTGCATAGGGTAGATAACCGGTGGACCATTAGAGTTACAAAAGAGAAGGGAAGTGCAGTTGACAGCAGAAAAGAAGGTGCGGTGATGAAGTTAGGAAATTTGCAGGCGCAAGTTGAAATCGGCTAACACAAGATGGGGGTAATTGGAGATCGCAGGGAGAGGCCTTCGTCCTGCAGTAGACATAAATATAGACTGATTATGAAGACATCCTGTATTTAGAACCTCAGTATAATAAAGCGTGTTTATACACGATTTCATTACAACGAAATTTCACTGCCGCGGCGTAGGAATACTGAGACAATGAATGAAAACTTCCGCGTATGCAGATGGTCAAATGGTTGAATTACAAGTGGCTGCTTGCGAACGCACCTCTCAAATTGTGCGACCTAGAGCGACTGCCGAAGCAGGGCAGCACCATGTCATGTGTTGTATAAATTCCAAGTGCAATAAGATCCTATCACGCCAAGCATGCGAGCATGCGAGGGTGAGTTGAGGATAGTGGCTTGATGAATGCCGTCTTCCTGTGCAAGCAAGGGGGGAGGGGAGTGAGCTCACGGTAATGTGGTCAAGTGCATGCTAGCAAGTTGGTGTCTCTCTCCCTTTGATGCGTGGCCATGGCTGTGCATGGCTGTTGGTGCAGCCGAGTGCATACGCAGGTCGCGTGCCCTGTTTTGGAGATAATCTGCTGCGTGTGCAAACAGTGGGCGTACTGAGATGACGTGGCATTATGTGCGCTGTCCTCCCCCTTGTTTAGTACTGGAGGTTGCATAATTTCGAGTGTCAGAGACACGTTAAAGCGAGAGGCAGATGAAGCATTCGCTCCCCGCTGCCGGCGCATTTACTGCAGGTGAGACTATCAGCCACAGGGGCAGAGTGAACGCGAATGCGTGACTGGCTTCGCTTCCTACCGCCGATGTGAAGAAATTATCGACACAGCATGAAACTATCTTTTGTCACAGACTCTCAAATTGAACAACGTAAATTTTTTTCTCATTCAAATTTGCCTTTTCCCCGATTGCTCGACAATTCTGAAAATTTTGCAGCTCCTTCCATGTAAGAAAAATCACTTACTTGCATAAGAGGTTGAAATTAAATATAACAATATTTTGTATATAGTCAAGCAAATTTCCAATTTTACCGACTTCGTTACATCGAGGTTTAGCTGTACAAAGTTTGCCGCAGTTGAATTATGTTCAGCGCAGTAAAATCAAGTAGTGCTCGTCCGCGTCTGTTGGGTCTTAATGTATATAGTCACGTACGAGTTTGTACTGCTGTGAACAAAATGACGTTGGTTAGGGAAGAAGAGGCTGAAGTGTCTCGGAGCTCGGTAGATGGTGTCACCCTGGCCACAGAGCTACAACCCTCCAACTGTATATATTGTAAATACATATATTTTCTCCCCGTAACATTTTGGTGGAGGTGCGGGGTAATCTCGCCACAAGCCGGCCCTGGATCTTCGCAGCGGGCGTCACATCGGTTCCGCTGTTATGGCTACTGACGCTGCCTCCGACGCTGACGCTGCCTCCGCCGCTCAGACACCGGCGGAAGTGGTACTAACCCAGCTACGTCACCCGGGAATCTTCACTGGCACTGGCAAGGTCGATGTCGAAGACTGGCTGACGTCGTATGAGCGCGTCAGTAAGCACAACAAGTGGAATGCCACACATTTGCTGGCCAACGTGATCTTTTACTTGGGAGGAACCGCGAAGGTATGGTTCGAGACGCATGAAACCGAAATTGCAAAGCTGGGACTCCTGCAAGGAAAAGCTACTGCGATCTTTTCGGAAGACCTGTGGGACCTCAAATGGAGGCCAAGCAAGAGCTAGCGTCTCGTGTCCAGACACCAACCGAATCGTACGTCGCAGTATATTCAAGACGTTCTGGCTCTCTGCCGTAAAGCGGACGCGGACATGCTGGAGGCCGATAGGGTTGGACACATCTTGAAGGGCATCGCGGACGATGCGTTCAACCTCCTGCTTTGCAGGAAGCTGCTCAACGGTTGAATCCATCATAAAGGAATGCCGGAATTTTGAGCAAGCGAAGAGCAAACGCATCGTACAACGCTTCGACCGACTTCCCAATACGGCTGCCACTTCCTCCTGCAACGACCATCCGCCTGCCACGCCAAGCTTGACACAGGTCATCTGCCGCGAACTTGAGGCTATGGCTCCAAGTTCTCACTGTCCCCATACGCACGACAACATGACCATCTCGCTCATTCAAGCTGTTGTCCGCCAAGAAATTGCAAACATGGATATCCAGTCTGCCGTCCGCCCACGTCCCACCCCTACCGCTCCTGTCATTGCCTCTGCTGCACCTCGCCAGTCGTTCCCGAATCGATATCGGAACCCCTCTGAGTGGCGAACACCGGATGACAGGCCAATTTGCTTTGCTTGCTCCTGGGTCGGTCACATCTCCCGCCACTGCCATAGTAGCCGCTGGTACTCCTCGCCTCGACCGAGACCCTCGGTCTCTGTCGCCCCTTTCTGAACCATACCATGCCGGCCTTCCCTCTCGGGGAAACACCACTAGCTGCCCACCCTCGCCGCAACGCCGTCAGTCCCGCTCGCCTACACCTCGACGTCCCTTGTCCCCGTCCTACGCGCGCCGCTTCTGGGGAAACTAAGCAATGCAGCCCCCGGAGGTGAGGCTGCGTTGACAACTCGGACTGCAAAACCTCTGCTGACCCCTGCTGCTCGACCGAACCTTGTTGAAATTTTTGTTGATGTACCCGTTCAAGCCCTCATCGATACTGGCGCTCAGGTGTCGGTTATGCGATCAGATCTTCGTAGCCATCTCCGTAAAGTGCTGACACCTGCCGAGTCGCCTGCCGTCCGAGTGGCTAATGGCAGTACAACAGCCGTGATGGGAATGTGCGCCGCCCGTGTTACCATTGCCGGTCGTCCAGTGTTAGTCCTGTTCACTGTACTGGCCAAGTGTCCCCACGAAGTGATTCTTGGAATCGACTTCCTGACTGCTCATTCAGCACTTATTGACTGTGCAACCGGCACCCTTCGCCTTGAACTGCCCCATTACTTTGCCGACCCGACCGAAGACCACAAGTCCCGACTTCGTTCTGCTGAATTTGTTCGCATGCAACCTGATGCTGCGACCTACGTCCTCATGGCGCCTTCTCCTCCACTTCAAGATAGTCCTTACGTGGTGTCCCTACTTTGCGACGCTCTCCTGGCACGCCAAATAGCACTACCAAGCTCAATTGTCACTCTTGTTAACAATCGAGCGTGGCTTCCCCTTCTGAACTGTGGTTCGTGTCTGCAAGTGCTTCCTGAGGGTGTATCTCGTGCTTTGCTGTCCCCTTTGGAAGAGTGGAGTAGCTGCTCTTACGCCCGAACCACGATTCGACACTGCTGCAGCTTCCGACCGTCCTACTTCAAGCAACGACAAGTTTACGCCCATGATAGCTACTGACCTACGGACTGCTTACGCCGACGCCCTTCCCCGTATTCTGATGTCCTATGAAGACATCTTTGATTTTGGAAATCGCCCGCTAGGTCGCACCCGTGTCGTCACCCATCCCATCCTCACTGGTGACGGAGAGCTCCTCCTATACACCAGAGGCCCTACCGTGTGTCAGCAGCTGAACGCCAGGTGATCCAAACGGAGGTGGACAAAATGCTCTCCAAAGATATTATCGAGCCTTCCTGCAGTCCGTGGGCGTCACCTGTCGTTTTGGTTAAAAAGAAGGACAATACCTGGAGATTTTGTATTGATTACCGTCACCTGAATAAGATTACGAAAAAGGACATGTATCCGCTTCCGCGTATTGATGATGCGCTGGACTGTACACGGTGCCAGTTATTTTTCATCGATTGATTTGCGCTCTGGCTACTGGCAAATCGCAGTGGATGAACGAGATCGCGAAAAGACCGCCTTCGTCACCCCAGATGGTCTCTACCAATTTAAAGTGATGCCTTTCGGACTGTGTAATGCCCCTGCTACCTTCGAGCGCATGATGGACTCTCTTCTGCGCGGATTCAAATGGACCACATGCCTCTGCTACCTTGATGACGTCTTAGTTTTTTCACCAACGTTTGAGAGCCACCTTCACCGACTCTCAGCTATCCTTGATGTTTTGCGACGTGCCGGCCTACAACTCAATTCTGCAAAATGCCATTTCGGCCGCCGCCAAATACGAGTACTTGGTCACTTGGTTGACGCTTCTGGCGTCCAGCCTGATCCTGACAAAGTTCGTGCCGTTGGGGAGTTTCCCCTTTCGCGTTCTCCTACTGATGTCCGCAGCTTTCTAGGGCTGTGTTCCTATTTTCGGCGATTTATCCAGAACTTTGCCGAAATCGCTCGTCCTGTCACAGGCCTTCTGAAAAAGGACACCACTTTTCGTTGGGGACCCGACCAGGCTGAAGCATCAGTCGCCTTACCAATCCACCCGTGTTGGGTCATTTTGATCCGCATGCCTACACAGAAGTTTGCACTGATGCAAGCGGCCATGGCATTGGCGCTATCTTGTCCCAAACCAATCGCGTGATCGCGTATGCTAGCCGTCTTCTTTCTGCACCAGAGCGAAACTACTCGATAACAGAACGTGAATGCTTGGCCCTTGTTTGGTCCATTGCTAAGTTCCGCCCTTACCTGTTCGGTCGACATTTCACCGTCGTGACAGATCATCATGCCTTATGTTAGCTATCCTCACTCAGAGACCCGACAAGCCGTCTTGGCAGCTGGGCTTTACGCCTGCAAGACTACACGTTTTCTGTGTTCTACAAATCTGGGTGGTTACATAAGGACGTCGACTGCCTCTCCCGCTACCCTGTCGACCCACCCGATGGCACCGAAACCGATACAGATACCTGCGTTTTGTCGATCTCCGACTTCTCACACATCGCCGAGAAGCAGCGTCGTGACCCATATTCGCGATCCATCATCGAACGCATTACCTCGGAGCAACAGGACGCTTCTCTCCGTATGTTTGTTCTCCAGGACGGGACCTTATATCGACACAATATGAATCCACATGGTGCTGAACTGCGCCTCGTTATTCCCCAGCATCTGCGCTCGACAATTCTCTCGCAGTTACACGATGCGCCTACCGCTGGTCATTTGGGTGTCTCCCGTACATACGACCGTGTGCGCAGACGATTTTTCTGGCCTGGGCTATATCGCTCTGTTCGAAGCTACGTCGCTGCCTGCGAACTTTGCCAACGCCGCAAGAAGCCTCCATTGTCTCCCGCTGGCCACCTTCAGCCTATAGATATCCCCAGTGAGCCATTTTTCCGCGTTGGCCTGGACCTCCTTGGCCCATTTCCTACCTCATCCTCAGGCAACAAGTGGGTGGCTGTTGCGACGGACTATACCACGCGTTATGCCATAACGCGGGCCCTCCCTACAAGCTGCGCAACTGATGTGGCTGATTTTCTCCTCCATGAAGTGATCCTTCATCATGGTGCCCCACGTCAGCTACTCACCGATAGAGGCCCCTGTTTTCTTTCTAAGGTTGTCAACGACCTTCTTCGCTCTTGCTCAATGTCCCACAAGTTCACGACGGCTTACCACCCACAGACAAACGGACTTACCGAGCGTCTCAACCGTACACTTACGGACATGCTCTCCATGTACGTGTGTGATGATCACCGGGATTGGGACTCCACCTTACCTTTCGTGACGTTTGCATACAATTCGTCGAGTCACGATAATACTGGTTATTCCCCGTTCTATCTACTATATGGCCGTCACCCTCTCCTGCCTCTTGACTCACTGCTCCCTTCTGACGCCACCACTACCACGTTCTATGCTCACGACGCCATTGTTCGCGCGGCCACAGCACGTCGTATTGCCCATGACCGTCTTCTGGCATCTCAGACTATCCAGAAGCACCGTTACGACAGTCGTCGTCGGGACGCTCATTTGAGCCCTGGGTCCCTTGTTCTGCTTTGGGTACCCTCCCATCGTGTCGGCCTTTGCGAAAAACTGCTGCCACGATACGTCGGGCCATACCGGGTTCTTCACCAAGTCACTAGACTCACATATGAGATCCCACCTGTGAAGTCGAAGTCTTCTACCACCCCAGGAACTGATATCGTGCACGTTTCGCGACTAAAGCCCTATAACTCGCACGCTGATTCGACACCCTAAGAAGCATCGAGACGATGCTTCTGCCGCCGGGGGGTTAATGTCACGTACGAGTTTGTACCGCTGTGAACAAAATGACGTTGGTTGGGGAAGAAGAGGCTGAAGTGTCTCGGAGCTCGGTAGATGGTGTCACCCTGGCCACAGAGCTACAACCCTCTAACTGTATATATTGTAATACATATATTTTCTCCCCGTAATAATATCTGTACTTATTTGCACTATATCTGAAAGAATTAGGTTTAGCTCGTGTTACATCTTGTTTTATGCAAAATATGGTAGACATGGCTTGGAATTGAGCAACCTTCTGGAAGGAGCAAGAGAAAAAGTGCTTGACCAGTTTTCTTGCCCAGTACTTTGACTGGCTGTGCTTGCTTACCTTTTGTATATCTCCAACATTGTTTCTTTCCCACAATGGCTGAGGTGTGGCTCTGATTTTACATGCAGGTCAAGGATTTGACCGTCACTTGTTTGCCCTGAGAGTCTTGGCTGAAGAGAAGGGCCAGGCCTTGCCCGCTATTTATACAGACACATGCTTCGAAAAGGCAAATCACTTTGTCCTTTCAACATCCACTTTACATGGTACGGCGTTCAGTGGTGGTGGCTTTGCACCTGTAGTGCCAGATGGCTATGGCATCGGCTATGGCATGGTGAATGACAAGTTAGGAGCTCTGGTTAGCGCTTACAGCCCACATCGAGATGCCAGGCAATTCTCAGAGTGCTTGGTTGAGGCTTTAGATCGTATCTGTGTTGCCATGAAGTGCTCTTAGGGCACTTCACTTCATAAGATAATGATATTGGGTTCTGCATTCCTCCTAGTTCAGCCTAGGTTTAGTTTTAACAAGTAGCGAGCATGAGGACAAGGAGATTATGCTGCTTGATTACTTTTTGTATTCCTTGCTTAAGATGGTATTGATAATTCTGCGGAGAGAGACCGGTGTACCGTATCTTTCAGCATGATGACTATGGTTTCAGTGTAGCACTTGAAATCACAATTGGAATTAGATTATGGACCAGTGTAAGCTATCAAATGCTTAGTAGGTTATAGTAACACGCTTGAGCACAGACATACATACATATATATATTGATGTTTTGTACACTTCATAAAAGATAATAAAAAGTATTTTCTTGATCAGTGTGCTGTAATAAATACCAATCTCTTTTGTGTTCACTGACTAGTGAGGGAAAGAATATGTTACAAAATGGAGCTCTCATTTCGTATGCATTCATGGTAAATTAAGTTACTCGCATAAGACTTCTCGCTGCAACTGCAAAAACTACAGACACATTCTACAAATCAAGATGCAGTTCTAATGTACTTAAAACGAAACATAAGTGCCACAGATTTGCAATGTTCAGGGCTGAAAACTTCCAAGATCAAAGCCTGTAATGGGAAACACATTGCACTATTAGCATCAAAAATTGAAAGGCTGTGACTTCTGTGAAAAAACGAACTACTACAAAACATGGTCATACAAACAGTAGGCCAACACACTTGGGGCACACATTCTGTTGAACACTGCAACTGTGAACTTTGCTACACATGCTCAGGCTTCATGGCAATAAGCTTTCTTCACAGGTTCTACGCCCATTAATCGTTTGACACCACAGTATGAGGCCATCGGGTTTTTTTTTTGTTTTTTCACTTGCCGCACCAGGCCCTGACTAAACAAACAAATGTGCAGAAGTCAGTGGTAGCAGTGAAAGCACCTATTGCAACACATTTTAACCACACACTCGATAAGAAAAACAACAGGAGAAGTAGCTGTGAGTGAACTGTGACAGCAGTTCTTCTGTTAATGCCTGAGTAGCACCTTACACACAACACTGCCATTACTGACACTTGTAAATTGCACCAAACTACTAGGAGTGGTATCAAATGTGCAAAGCCATCCCAGATGATAAATATTTGTTCACACATTTGTTAAAATTTCCATGTGTTAGTGCATCCATGCTATGTTTAAAATAAAGATGCCACAAGTAATGTAGGGATGCACCAACAGTGTAAATATATAAAGCAACACACCAGTCTAAAAACCTCACATTCAAGTGTGTAAATGTGCACTGGAAAAATCAAGTGGAAGCATAAACACAACTACATATCAAATAACTAAAACAAGAAAAGCACAGACAAGTAAACACTAGAGCAAACTGGAGTCATGGAAGCATGCAAAAAACCTCTAATCAGCAGCAGCAGCACTCTGGCAAGGCAAACAAATAGAGGGGAGGCCAGGTCAGTCAAGCATATACTGACTGTCCCTCTTTCTCTGCTCTGCATCGAGCAGTGTGTGACGCAATGTTTTGATGCTGGTGCATTTTGCTGAGTGAAAGTTACATGTTAGATTTCCAGTAACTTTCGCCTCAAGGGTGCAGCCTGAGCCATCACTGTGAAAAGCACGCAAAGCAACATTCTGCTCAATATACAAACACCACCTCCCACAATCACACTTAATACAGTATGAAACAAAAAATATTACATTATGTGATAATTGCGGCAAGAAGCTTTGTTTCAGTCACAGTACATGGGTTAAACAGAGCACATCTGCAGGCTAATAGAGATTGCAATGTTTGCATGACAACAGCAAAAAACAAATTTTGTGTTTGTTTTTGTTTCATTAGAAGAGGTGGGAAAAAACCACATTAAAAAAGTGGCGATTACCTTGTTCTGCTTCACTGCAGGCACCACTGTCAATGTGAGAAGCGACCAAAATGCCCTACTTGCACATTTGTATATGTGTGCCGTGCAGGTGGGAATCTGTGCCACTCTTGCCTCTTATCTCTCAAGCGTAGTTGCGCTTGACACAATACTGAAAAAAGGCTGCAAAAACAGTGGCAAAGAGGTGCTGTAGTGACTGCTGAAAGACTAATCCAGAATATTTTGTGTGCACGTGGGCAAGCGGGAGGAAAATGTGGCCCCTTTCCTTCACAGATGATCCAAGTGCAATGAGAGAGCTGAGTGGTTTTTGTGGCCCTTGCATACACTGCTTGTCGTGTTGATGGAAGACACATAATCCATTTTACTTGGCCCAGTCTCGTGATCACCACTGGGGCAGTGACGTAGCAAGCACACTTCATGCTGGTGGCCCAGCCAGGCTCACTGTGCGTGGTGACCTTCTTTGTGAGGAGAGCCGCTTGTGTGTTGGCAGCACGAGAGTCAATGCATACTCAGACTGGCAGTGGCAGCCAATGGCACCGAGTTGGGATGAGCGAGAAGTCCCAGGCGCTGCTTGTGCTTCCGCTGCTCTGTCATCTGCATCACACATAAAAAAAAAAAGGTAGAATGCCTCTGCCAAGGCTGACATTGAAACAGACATCAAGACTAAGGGAAAGTGTGTTCGGTATGTAAAATTTCCAAATATATACAGTCGACTTCCATTAATTTGACACTGACTGGATCGAAGAAATTGATCGAATTAAACAAGATGCAAGAAAACACCAAAACACACTACTGATTCATTTGGCAACATTTGCTCGAGTTTAACACACCTCCGAATCAAACATGTGCCAACTTTCTATGTGCAAGGGTGGGACTCCTGCGCCAATTGTGTCATTTTGATACAAACGCAAATTCCTGCACCAAACTGTGCTCGACACGGAAAATTGACTGAAATTGCGCCACGCTGCGCCAGAACGGCTATGGTATGTATGCTCCGACAGTGGCCACTAAGAACGAGCGGATTCGTTCTCCGAAAAAGAGTGTGGCCGTTCACATTCCGCAGACCGCACAATGGCACCTCCCGCACAGTTTCTCGTAATTTTCACGCTTATGACACTGGACTTTTCAACGCTTCTGGCAAGTGGCCGGTACGCGCGCGGCCACTCCCGACTGTTGTCACTGCTGTCGGAATGGCCAGGGCGGCTGCATTTAGAGTAAACTAGAATACGATTCAGTGGGCCGAGCAGCGTGGCACTCCCTAGCAAAGGTGCAAAACAACAAAAAGTAGGCTGAGGGTGCTGCGAGCCAACTAGATATTAGGGAGGCATTTTATCGGCCGTATAAACTTGTAAACATTTGCTTACTAACTAAATTAATAACCATGGTGTCACGCACGTACAAGCAAACGAACACATCTCACTCAATGACCACGGAAACTTGCTGTTAAAATGCTGGAGTGCGAATTGACCTTCGTGCTACCTCTCGCTTCAGCACAAACTAAGCAGCGAAGACACAGCATGCACGAAGCTATCAGCACTCGTACTCTGTCCCCATCGCAGATCGCTTTCGAGATAGGGCACGCGCGGCTGCGCCATACACAGCAGCCGCCGGAGTAGAACCACCCCTCCTCCCCCCATGGCCTTGAGTGCGACAGAAGACGGCGCGCTAAATTCCTGCTTTCCTCCCTTGTGGGCGCGAGATTGAACCGCCATCGTCTGCTCAGCCTCGCGCACTTTGACTCACACATATGGTGCGTTACGACAATGTTATCACTCCACAACTTCATACAGAACATCACGGCGAGGACAACCGCAGAAATGCACCTGGAGTTTCCAAATAATTGCTATCGCAATAAAAACAGATTGGAATAGTTATACATTATATCAGCCCAGGGTTTATTGCAGCTCTCTGGGTCTGCGGTGACATATGGTGACCCAGAAATTATGTTACCGAGTCGATTGGACTGCATAATTTCAGAACATTTTCCGCTATCATCATGAGTGTCTGCACGCGAATACGTAGTTTGATCGTAGTGCCACTGATGTCTTCGACTTTACAGGAAAGCATGCCTCGTGCCACCGCTCGACCCACTCTTCCATTTTCTAGTATGTATAGCTACAAATCGTGCTTTTACCACTCGCTTCGTGTTGGTATATTCTGTGTTTCGTTGTGGTTTCGCAGTGCGCTGGCATATTCCATTATTCCACCAAAATTCAGATTGGTCTGCTCCAGACTGCTTCTAAATAAAAATTTATCTGTTCCAAATTGCACCAAAATGAAATTTAGTCTGCTCCAAGCTGCTCTAAAATACAGTTTTGTCTGCTCCAAACTGCTCCAAAACACAATTTTACTTGCTCCAAAAATTGCTTCAAAATGACTTTCAGCAGTCCCACACCTGCATGTGTCCGAAGTAGAAAACTAACATAGAAATGGCTTAAAGCTTCTAACCAAAGTAAATATATATCGCGCACCCAATTTCTTAGAATGGCTGCCGGTTTTTCTAAGTTAAGCTTCGCCGCAATACAGCCATGTTATGCGGTAAAGTGCACGAATGACATGAAGGGAGTTTTGGTTTCATATCCAATTGCACCGCGCAGGCAATTTTCGGCCCCATCTCCTTGGAAAATAAAAGGTGCCCATTAGAATTGGGTAAATACCATAATCAGGCATTGTGAGCTACCATTATTGCTTAAAAATCTTCCTTGGGCGGGAAGAAAATAGGCGTTTTTGACGGGAGATGACGTGTGTTCAACGCCTTCACTGTCCCTAAGCTCCGCTGAGACAGACACTGCCACTAAAGGAGTCGTTGGTGGGGACACCATATGGGTCAGGCGCATGCGTGCGGAATGGTCAAGTTCGAATTATCCAACAACTACCAATTTTAGGATTGAAATAATGAACGTTTTGGACCATAGAAACGCATGGGCGCCGGCCAGGGCCTTCGGTCGGATTGAATTAACCGAAAAATCAAATTAACAGAATTATACGTTGTGTGTGTATGTGGTACATGCATATTCTTTTCTTCCCCCCCCCCCCCCTAAGTGTGTGTTTCTTTTTTTTCCCCCTAAGCATTCAAAATAACTGAGTAGCGTTTACTTCTTTTTCCTAAATCTTAAATTCTTTGCACTTCTTTCAAGCACTTAAATTACTTTTCTTGGCAATGCCTTGCCATGTTTCCATATACAAACCTCACGACTACATGACTTGAACACACAAAAGTTTCTGATGACTCCAGAACATGGACTCACAAGCACATATTCCACAAAAATTCTATTTTCTGCATGGTGCCCAAGGAGGCAGATGGCACATGAGAGGTAATAGTTGGAATTGGTTTGCAACATGAGCAAGCATGTTACCTGGTCACGGAGTTCAGACAGTTGCCTAGACAAGGTAGTCACCAAGCGTTGGGTATCCTCCAACTGATTCTGCAGTGTGCGCATCTCATTCTGTTCCCCGTCTGCCTCATCTGCTGCGAGTGACATGGCACGCATACGTGGGAACCATTCCAGATTCTTTTCCTGCAGCACCACAAGGTACAAACATTGTCACGAGGTCCTGCAAACATGTAGTTATAGCCTCGCCACACATTGTGCTTATATTTTTGTACTTCAGTCAACAGAACAATGGTTGGTTTTTTTTACCACCAGCTGCGATGTTTCAACTTCGATTTCAAGATGCAGTGGCTACAGTTAAACAAGGTCAATGTTTTGAGTCAATGCACCAATATCTCGGCGCATAATGAAGAGCTATGGCTAAACAAGTTAGCATTCAGTCTTGGAAGGCAATACCATCAATCCGCCTTTTCTATCACACTTCCAAAGAAAATTGTTCACCTGATGTCTGCTTAAGTTCTTGTGCAGCTGCGATATTTCATGCTTGCTCACAGTAGTAGAAAGCATCTTCATTGACAAACAGTACTTTGTGAAGTCTCAAGGCTTTCCAGGCAGTCAAGGTACTGTGCTTTGTTACATGTTCTTTAGCACAAGTACTTTGCTTATTGGCTGTACAACACCTCTTGCCAAAACAGTTAAATTTAAGATGCTTCTCATTTTCAAATCTTTTTCGGTGATCTGGTGAACATGTCCCGGACAACCGTTAAAAAAAAAGGAATGGTGGTCTTCATAATTAGTAACAAAATTGCATAGGGTGGAAAGTTGGGCTTGTTGGTGGTTCATGACTATAGGTACAGCACGAGGAAGACAAGACTGTCAGGAAGAGATGCACACAGCATTGACTTTCAGCAATTTTTTTTTTAATGGTGTGCAACATGCATGCACTCAATCACACCAGCATGTCACAGTCGTGCTGGTCAACCAGAGCATGTGTAGGCCCAAATGGACAGCAAGAACTTCACCATAGCATGTAACTTTTACCCATAATGTCTATGAAGGAAACTTACCTATTTTGTTGATAAAGTTTTCATGGAGTGCTTACACAAATATTGAACAAATGTGCAATCTTTTCCGCTTTAATGATTTCATGTAGAGTTAAACCTAGATATAATGAACTTAAGTATACCGAAATTTTCAATATAACCAATTTATTAAATTTTTTGAAAAACTTGTCCATAGAACATCGTGTATTTAGATCCTCAATATAACAAAGTGCACATATACATGGCGCTCTTTGGCCATACCTGGCCCTTGCGCCACTAAACCACACACATTCATTCATATACAGTAGAACCCCGATGGTACGTTTTTCACGGGACCATTACGAAAAAAACATAAGAGCCGGGAGCTTGATGAGGGCGAGTTCGTGTAACATAATTGAAGAAAAAAGCAGTGCAATAGAGACGAGGAGAAAAAGAAGACAGTATAATGGATGGGCGCTAACTCGCAATTAAATTTTATTTGAAGAAACAAGGTTTATATACATAAAAAATGAATTGCACCACCGTGACATCATGAACTCTCTATCACATCAGAAAGGCAATCTCTTTGTCAGCAAGTGCCACTGACGGGCAGCTAAGAGATTGCCTTTCTGCTGCGATTAGAGAGTTCATGGCATCACGTTGATGCAATTCATTTTAGGAGCGAAGCACCTTAGGGCCGAGCCTTGTCCCTCATAGTCCGTAGCTCTGGTTGGCATGGAGACCGCTATGTATGTATGTATGCATGTGTACGCATATATACATATATACAGGGTGTTTCAGTGAACACTTTCAAAAATTCTTAATGGTTGCCTGTGGCAGATAGCACAATTCTAGTTCATGAGCTGGTCTACTTGAAGAGACGGACATTACTTACACAAGAAATTGAAATGCATAATCGAATAATTAACATAAATTCACTAATTAAGTTTTTAACTCATTACCTGATGGGCCATATTGCAATTTACAAATTGCAGCCATTATTTATTAACGTCGCTTTATGCATTGAAGCACAAAATTAATTGGAACGCCAATGCATTTCTCTGCAAAGTTCGGGAATTAATATCTCGAAACTGGTGTCATCCTGAGAATTAATTATAAGTGGATCCGCCTTGCGAACTCTACGACTATAATTTGTAAATTGGAATATGGGCCATCAGGTAATTAGTTAAAAACTTAATTAGTGAATTTTTGCTAATTAGTCGATTATGCATTTGAATTTTTTGTGCAAGTAATGTCCGCCTCTTTGAGTAGACCAGCTCATTAACTAGAATATGGCTATCTGCCACAGGCAAGCTTAAATAAATTTTGAAAGTGTTTGCTGAAACACCCTGTATATGTATAGTATATGTACGCCAAGCTCCGGCTTCCGGAAGCCGGAACCGGAAGCCGACTTCCGTTTCCGGTTCCGCTTCCGGAGAACGCTTCTGGTGTTTTTCTCTCTCGTCCGTAGCTAGGGGCGCTGCGGTGCACAAGGGCGTTCGTTCCCGACGCGCGCTCTCTTTCTCTCTCGTCCGTAGCTAGGGGCGCTGCGGTGCACAAGGGCGTTCGTTCCCGACGCGCGCACCATCTCTTTCTCTCTCGTCCGTAGCTAGGGGCGCTGCGGGCACAAGGGCGTTCTTCCCGACGCGCGCATCTCTTTCTCTCTCGTCCGTAGCTAGGGGCGCTGCGTGCACAAGGGCGTTCGTTCCCGACGCGCGCTCTCTTCTCTCTCGTCGTAGCTAGGGGCGCTGCGGTGCACAAGGGCGTTCGTTCCCGACGCGCGCTCTCTTTCTCTCTCGTCCGTAGCTAGGGGCGCTGCGTTGCACAAGGGCGTTCGTTCCCGACGCGCTCTCTTTCTCTCTCGTCCGTAGCTAGGGGCGCTGCGGTGCACAAGGGCGTTCGTTCCGACGCGCCATCTCTTCTCTCTCGTCCGTAGCTAGGGGCGCGTCGGTGCACAAGGGCGTTCGTTCCCGACGCGCGCCCTCTTGCTCTCTCGTCCGTAGCTAGGGGCGCTGCGGTGCACAAGGGCGTTCGTTCCCGACGCGCGCTCTCTTTCTCTCTCGTCCGTAGCTAGGGGCGCTGCGGTGCACAAGGGCGTTCGTTCCCGACGCGCGCTCTCTTTCTCTCTCGTCCGTAGCTAGGGGCGCTGCGGTGCACAAGGGCGTTCGTTCCCGACGCGCGCTCTCTTTCTCTCTCGTCCGTAGCTAGGGGCGCTGCGGTGCACAAGGGCGTTCGTTCCCGACGCGCGCTCTCTTTCTCTCTCGTCCGTAGCTAGGGGCGCTGCGGTGCACAAGGGCGTTCGTTCCCGACGCGCGCTCTCTTTCTCTCTCGTCCGTAGCTAGGGGCGCTGCGGTGCACAAGGGCGTTTCGTTCCCGACGCGCGCTCTCTTTCTCTCTCGTCCGTAGCTAGGGGCACTGCGGTGCACAAGGGCGTTCGTTCCCGACGCGCGCTCTCTTTCTCTCTCGTCCGTAGCTGTGGTTTACCCGAATGATCCCCCGGTGCTTCGCCCACTCATCATCATTCACTTCGTGGATATGCGGTGATTTTTTCTTCATTCATAAACTTCTAAACATTTGCTTATTAACTATATTAACAAGCATGGTGTCAGCGCGCACAGGCAAACATGAACACTAAAAGTACTGAAAGTTGGGCGAGTTGGTAGCTATTCATCTTGAAACTGCAGCGCGCACACAAGAAACGAGGACAATAAGGCAAAGGTGATATAATAATAGTTTAACAAATGCACTGCCTTGAACAATTAGAAGGATTGTCTTATACATTTCAACCTTGACATAACGGAGTTGGTAAAATTGGCAACTTGCTTCATTACAGTAAACCTGCTTATAACGAACCTCCATATAACGAATTCCTGGATATAACGAAGTTTTTCTATTCCACGCCGTTACTCCATAGAAGCAGATGTTGAGACCTCTACGTAACGAAGTGGCAACGGGAGACCCCCTTGAAATTACTAATTTTCCCCGCCGACAACCTAGAGATTTTCCCCCAAATTTTTTCATTTTTGCGCGAGCCTTCGAAATGCCCTCGAAAAGTTCTTCTCACACAAAATGCACATACTGTATGTATTCAAATATAAGGCAAGGTCTTTTCCCATAATCCTTAGCTTTGAAATCACCCTCCACCTTATACACGAATTTTGCCTTACAGTGTGTGGCCTCACAGCAGTACGTGCCGCAATGCCATGAAGCCACACTATAAAGCAAAATTCGCGCTTCTGTGAAGCCACACCTAAAGGCAAAATTCGCATATAACCCACACTTCACATGTTGAAGCTCTCCTCCCCCCATATTTCATGGTCACCATTTTGCGTTTTGGTTGTGTTAGTAATTCAGTACTTTGGGCAAGTACTGTAAATAATTTACACTGCCAATAAGGCAGTGTAAATAATTTGTTGGCTACTCTATATCACCTTAGGTTAGTGTGCATACTCAGTTTGATCGTTTTATTGGGTCCCCCACTGCACTCTCGCGCTGTAATCGTGACCGCCTTATAATCGAATAAATACGTTAATTTGTATTGGTTTGTACTGGACCTCACGATCCTCAGATTCAAACTGGCCTATATTGTGCTCAGAATTCTCTTCATAAACTGCTTGTAATGCAAAAGGAATGAAGTAGCATGCAAAAGACGTCCGGCTAACCTTGATCATGGAGTCCACATAACTTTCAGGCCCCGTAAATTCAGTTGGGTCCTTGACTCGCACCAGCACAATAAAGTAGAGGTAGTGCCAGAGGTTGTGTTCACATCTAATGTGTTCTTCAAATGACACGCTCTTGTTGTCAAATGCTGATCTGTCCAGACCTGGTCACAAGGAAAAAAATTAAAATGTTTTGCAGAGAAGGAAATAAGTGGTCAAGCTGCACAAAACATTTCCTCTTAAAAGGAAACGCAAAAGGAGGACAATTTAAGTACAAATGTCCTTTTATGTTCCCAATGCTCGTCACACCACAGAGCTCACCACATACTGAATCATCAATACTTTTCAATTGATATTTCTTGAGACAGAATTGGGGTAGCATATGTGACCAAATGGACAAAAGCATGAACACAGCTGGGACATGGAGGCTCCTTCGTTAGCTTCTAGACCCAGAGAACACCAAATCAGCATCTAAGCAACAGCTAGAATGACTCATGCATCAGTTCAAAGGCAGCAAAAAGAGCTGTAGAGGAAATAAAAAATCGGTACGTAAACTCGACAGGCCCTGAATCGTTGCCGGCGTACACAGGGGCACAGAATCCCGAATTAGACGCCCTGATCTCTATTTCGGAGGTCAGGGCTGAAATAAATAGACTCCGAACCAAGTCAGTGGCAGGGCCAGACAAGGAATCTAACAAGATGTTGAGAAATGTGGATGACAGGTCGATCAGAAATTTGGTTGCCTACATGCAGGAATGTTGGGAGTAGGGCTCCATTCCACAGGAATGGAAGCTTGCCGACCTTATTTTTATTCCTAAGCCTGGCAAAAAACTAGGGTTTGAAAACCTACGCCCCATTTCACTCACCACCAGCGTGGGTAAACTTACGGAGCACGTGGTGCAAACGCGTCTCAATAAGTACATGGAGGACAGAGGGTTGTACCCGGGCACCATGTATGGCTTTAGGTCAAGGCTGTCGGCCTGCGATGTAATGCTACAACTAAAAGAGCAAGTCCTAGATAAGGACACAAGGGACACGAGAGTGATCCTGGGATTGGATGTTGCGAAAGCTTTTGACAACGTAAGGCACGTCTCTATATTAAAGAACCTGAGTTCCGTTCATGTGGGCAAGAAACTATACGACTATGTCAGCGATTTCCTCACGGATAGGAGAGCGACTCTAAAGATGGGGGAAGAGTCTATCTAGAATATAAAACTAGGAAACAGAGGGACGCCCCAGGGGTCTGCTATCGCCGACCCTTTTCAATGTGGTGATTATGGGACTCCCGGAGAAACTGAGGGTGATAGAAGGAATCAATCACAGCATATATGCCGACGACCTAACATTATGGGCATGTAAAGGTGATGACGGACAGATTGAGGAATCCCTGCAAGCTGCGATATGAATAGAAGAGTACCTGAAACCAAAGAGGCTCGGGTGCTCGACAGAGAAATCGGAAGTTCTGTTTCTTAGACCACCTGGAAAGAGGCACTATGGGCGAAATGATAAGGCAACATCCACCTCCATGTCTACGGAGAAGAGGTCCTCGTGGTAGACAAGATTGGGGTATTAGGCCTAATTATTCAGGCAAATGGCAAAAACTCTGACATGATTTTATGACTGGAAACCAGCGCGAACCAAACGTGTAGCCTCATAAGAAAAATCTCGAACAGAAAATCGGACATGAAGGAGGTCAATCTGCTGTGACTAGCGCAAGCTTTCATCATCAGCAGAGTGGTATATGTTGTTCCCCATCTCAGACTAGGGGTAGCGGAACGCAAAAAAATTGATATCATAATACGGAAAGGCATCAAAGTAGCGCTTGGCCTCCCTCCGAACGTGTCCACGGACAGGTTAATGCAACTCGGAGTGTCTAACACGCTCGAGGAACTCGTTGAGGCGGCGCTCACAGGGAAGTATCACCGACTACTCGGGACGACTGGAAGAAGGGTACTGGAGAGCCTGGGATATCAGCCCAAGCAGGAGCAAAGACGATCACGGGATACAGACCGGCACATCAGGGACAAATTGAATGTTCCACCACGACCCAAAAACATGAATCCAGCCTTTCACGAAGGTAGAAGGAATGATAGAGTGGCGGCCTTACAGGTGAAATACCAAGGCAGGAACGACGTCGTGTACGTGGACGCGGCGAAATATAGAGATAGGAATGTCCACATGGCTGCAGCAGTCAAGGAGGATGGATCCCCAATGTCGTGCTGTACGCTCAGTGGGGCCACAACCGTAGAGGCTGAAGAGATGGCCATAGCCCTCGTTGCTAGTCACCCGCAGGTCAAGGTGGTCATCAGTGATTCCAAAAATGCAATAAAAAATTACGAATCAGGACAGATTACGGCAGCCGCCGCCCAAATATTAAATGGAGCCAGGGGGCCCACGGAGAGACTACTGCTCGTCTGGGCGCCCGCACACCAGGGTCTCAGGGGAAACGAAGAAGCCCACAAGGTCGCCCGAGGTCTCACATTCCAGTCGGCCCCTAGGGCACTTCAACCCGCTGAGGACGTAGACAGAAATGAGGAACTGAGAACCTATCAGGAAATAACTACGCATTACAGACTGAGTAGACAGGCCTTTCCGGCGGCGGACCGCACGCTCAGTAAGAAGCTGCAAACAGGGGTCTTCGCAAACCCCGCGCTATACAGTAAATTCTATCCAGAAGTCTTCAAACCACAGTGCAGATTCTGTAATGAAGTAGCCAATATGGTACACATGGTGTGGATGTGCGAAGCAATATATGATAGCTCAAATACGATAGAATCCTGGGAGGCCTTACTACGCAAGCCGGACAGCAAGACTCAACGTGAAATCATCGGCCAAGCTCTAGCTGCCCCTAAGTCCTTCGAGATCGAGGCCGCTGAGTCCTTTGGGATCGAGGCCGCAGATAGAGGCGCTGCGGAGGAAGACCATCTTCTGCGGCGTTAATCGACTGATGGAAATAAATGTTATTTCTCTGTCTCTCTCTTCCAGCATCAGATATGTCTTAGATGCATACTCTCGGTGCTTTAATGAGGAAGCCCAAACTATGTGATAACAATTCTTTTAAATGCTCACTATGGTATTGTTAACTATGAATATGCCATATAATTCTGTCAATTGATGGACAGTGTAATTGGCATGCAAAAAACATTCAAAAGTGTGTCAGCTGTTCACTAACCACAGATGAAGCACGTGTTTCGCAGGGTCTCTTCCTTCTGCTGCTTCTCGCTTCTCAGATCAGCAAAGGTGTCGATGATGACACCAAAGATGAGGTTGAGCACAATAATGATGACCACAAAGAAGAACAGCAGGTCATACACGACTCGAGCAAAGTATAGCGGTTCCTGCACAAACATGCTCATGTTTGTTTGTGCCATAGACCTGTGTTCACAAATGCAGCTGCAGTGCAAGCAATAGGATTTCAGAGTACACTGCACCTACAAACTGCAAATATCACCCACATGCATTCCACACCAATCATGGTCTGTAACACAAACATCAGATCATGTTGGTGACTATTACAAAAATAACATTGGTTAAGTACACACCTTAGCACTAGGTGGTCGTAGAATGTCTCCTATACCTCCACCATTACGCAAGCCATGATTCATTGTGGTGATTATGCACATTACGAGTGAGTCACAAGCTCGTTCGGTTGTTGTGTCATCGTCATCTGAATCACCGGCATCTTTGTTGCCAAGATTTGGCCGCTCAGACGCATCACAAAAGCCTTCAAGACATGGTGGATCACTTTCTGGCCCTGAAACTGAGAAGTAAGAGAGGCAATAGGTGCATTAAGATCATACTATATTAATTGCAGTTATAGGCTGAACAGAAAGTTCCAAGATAACAATGTGCAGTCCACTTAAAACAATACCATTTACAATGATTACTGGTTGTAAGATAGGTAATATTGACTACTGACCTACATTAAAAAAAAATACAGAAAATGCTGGATACAGTAGACTTCCGCCAATTCGAACCCGGCCAAAGGTCCCGGCCAGCGACTATGCATTTCTATGGGCCCAAACTTTCATTATTTCAATCCTCAAATAGGCCTTTGTTGACCAGTCAACACGCATGCGCCTGACCCCTATGGTGGCCCCGATAGCGACCCCTTTAGTAGCAGCGTCTGTCTCGGGGGAGCTTAGGGGACAGGGAATGCATTGAGCACATGTCATCTCTCATCGAAAATGCCCATTTTCGGCCTGCCCAGGAACATTTTCAAGCAGTAACCATAGCTCACAATGTTTGATTATGGTATTTACCCAATTCTAATGCACGCTTTCTTTTAAAAAAAACTGGGGCGAAAATTGCTTGCGCGGTGCAATTGGACACGAAACCGAAACCGCCTTCGCATTGTTCGCATGCTTTGCTGCAGAAAACAATGTAATGCGGCGAAGCTGAACGTGTGGCGAAGCTGACTTAAGGAATTTGGCCGCCATTGTGCAACAATTTTTCTTGCCAAACAATCGGGTGTGCGTTGGATTTCTACTTTGTTGAGGAGTTTGAATGTCACTTCTACTTTAGTTTACTAGTTTGACATGTAGAAAGTGTGAGCACGTTTCATTCAGGGGCACCTTCGTTTCGGCCAAACAGTACTGCCAAATGAATTGCGGTGTTTTGACATTTTTTCTGCACCTTGTTTTATTCAAACCAGCCGAACAATTCTATGAATTTTGTCGGTCCCGTCAGGGTTGAATTAACGGAAGTTGACTGTACAAAGATATCTGGCTACAACGATTAGATTTTCTTTCTTTTCTTTATTCACTTAAGAGGGCACTATAACAGGCAGTCAGTAAAACAAATTTACCTCAGGGTAACAAATTAACAAAACACGGCTATTAACTGTGCAACTAGTGCAAATGACACATAGGGTCAGTCCCTGTTCTCACAATAGAGAGAGCATCGACAATGCCATCAACACCATCAGGCAGCACTGTTGTAACATACAGGAAAAGATTCCAACATGTGACGGATCGTAAGAGCCAAGAGATGATGCGTATTACCAAGGAAACAGGGCTCTATATGCACTGTTCGGGCTTAAAGGCGTCTGCATTTAACAGCTATTTGCATGCTTGTACAGCTGATACATCTGACATGCCTTAGCCAGCCATGACAAGATTCAGGTGAGCACCATGTGACAACAGCGCCATGATTAGCAGCCCGAAACAGCTGTGCATATGTAGTGCCAACCAATGTTTTAACATACAATTACCTACATATTCCAATATGTCTATATCAATATAAAATTAACACTACCACGAAATCATACCAGCAAAGTTATGTACAGTCTCCCGCATTTTTAGCTCTATTGCACGAGCGTCAATCACACGTCATTTTAGCGCCTTTAAGCGGCGATAATCAGCGAGACCGGCAGAAGTACTCTCAAGTGCACTAAGCACTCTCCTGTGCAAGAGTCTTCTAATGTGATGTTTCCTTCAGGACAACGTACGACCTTATTATAGTGTTCTCGCGCGATATAGCTAAAAATGCGGGAGGCTGTACAACAAGATTTGTCTGCTGGGCTAGTCGGTGCATGATTTTTTTTTAAATGTTGAGTGCAAGTGGAATGAATAAAGTAAGAGCGAAGATGACATGGAGAAGTACAGTCAATCACAAAAGTTTACAGAGCACGGGATCTCGGAAAACGCTGATTTCCAAGCAGCCTTTAACAGTAGCCAGTAAAACTGTACATCACAATGTTGTTTGCATATACTAGTAGGGGATATAAATGCAAATACCAGTATGTGTTGTGAGGCTGTGGAGGTGTTCAGCTTTTTCTCAGATCTCATGATCTGTAAGCTTTTGTGGTCACCAGTACAGTCACAAACTTTACGACAGTGAACACGGGAGCAAGTGTCACACAGTACATGCAGAGCATTCTGGCAAGCGGCTCGCACACTCTCATAGTTTGCAGATTTAGCGCATGTGCCCCCTGATCGCATTCGTACATTGTCTGCGAAATTCTACAGCCAGACAATAATCAATGCACATGCGCAAGAGATTGCCTGAGACCACATGTTCCTTCATTTCCAGATTCCATGTGGTTGTGGCAGTAGCAGATGATGCGGGAGTGCTACTAGGGAGTGCGTTCACTGAACCTACAAACCACGAGAGTGCGTTAGCTGCTTGTCAGAGTTGGTCATTTCAGTCACAGTGCCCTACATGCACCGCATGGCACACGCTCCCATGCTCACTGTGATAAAGCTTGTCACTGAACATGTGTGCATAAAGTTCTCTCTTTTTTTGTTTCTTCAAGTTGTGAAACCAAAAAGCAACACAACCATGAAAGCACAAAACATAGAACTGGAGCTCACTTACCCCGCGGCACATTCTGAACAGCACGGCTGTCGACTTCAATGAGAAAGTCATCCCGGAAGAACAGGAATGCAACAATGGAGAACAAGTACACCAGGATTAGCGCAAGCACAGCTGTGAGAATGATTGAGCGACCATTACGTGTCACCGACTTGATGACGTTAAGGAGTGTTTCCTCCTGGTAGACCACGTCTAATAGAAGCACACTGTAGAACAGTGGGTGTCCTACTAAGCCCAGTGCACAAAAAACTAAATAGCAGACATGGTACAGAAGCTCCATATCGGACAGCATGTGGCCAAGGCTACGTGCAAATGTCCCATGATTTCCTACTATGCTCACGAGGTGCACCGTGCTGAAAAGAAGAAAAAGACACTGAGAATCTACACATTACAGAAATGCACCATTGCTCACAGAAGTTTCTCAAACATGAAATCTCAGAAGCACTTGATCTCATTACCAAGGAACACAATCAGTGCTTGAGAGGTCTGTTGTGTACACCACACGCGTGCAAATTGCACCCCTCAATGTTTGCTGCATTAGTGTGCTATAAAGATGTATAGCTTTTTTCGTTCCATGTCCTAAAAACTTGTATGAGCACCGGTATCTGCAATCTGAACCATAAGTCGTTTTAAAATACAAGGAAAAAAGCAATAAAGAATTTCAGCTTGTCCCTAAACATGTTACCGTTTGCAGAATACCAGGTTACCGGAGAATTGGATGGCAGCAGCAATGCTGGAAGCGGCATCTCGTGACGAAAAGTTTAACCAGAGAGTGCACAAACTAATACTGCAGTGATGTACCATATTCTACTTAACTGCAGGTGTAAATCAACAGTAGCGACTTAATCGCTCACATACAGTGGCTTCCCTTCAAGAAGAAAACTTTGACAACACAAAAATATTTCAAGCACTTTGTAGTCAGACAAGGTGTCATAAGATGTTACCAGCGTTGCTACAGCCATCCACAGCTCCAGTAATCCAGTATACATAAATGATAACTTTACGGCTGTAATTTTAAAATGTTAAGAAAAATAACTTTCTTATAAGCTGGTCACAGAAGCTTAATTCTCACAGAGTAACCTGCTGATATATCATATTTATTTCGGCACAGATGACAACAAGGACACATCACAGCTAAAATCACAATATGTCTCGTGGCTAGAAAATCTCCAGATAGTCTCCAGGACAAGACTTGCTACATGTTAGAAAACATAATAGAGAAAATGTAATTGCAGTGGTATGCATTCATTTAATAAAATTTGTGTCTGACGTAAATGTAAACTTAAGAATAAACACAATAATTGTTCGAGTACCCAAGTAAGGACAATCACCAGACATATTTTCTAAATGTAAACAGATTCACTATCTACTGTGTACAGAAAATGAGTACTGACCTAATGGCCACATTTACTGTGCCCAGTAACCACAGTGTAGGCTGTAAGCCAAGCCAGGACATGAGACGCAGAATGCAGGCACAAGACAATGCTCGTATAGATGATGGTCGCGGTGCCACAACCACCGCTGCCAGAGATACCAGCATCAGTGCCCAACTCAAGCCACTCAGCCGTGGGTCCAGTTCTGCACAAACCGTATACCAAACCAAAAAAATAGGGGCTACCACCAGAAACCACGTAAGCATATAAAACTACACAGTGAGCTCACTTTCTGCTACAGTTATTCTAGAAGGCCAAAAATTTTATCTCTTGAGAGAGCTTGGCTTTCTGACCAATTCCACAAGCAGTACATTCTTACAGCTGAAGAGCAGCGATGGAAATCGAAGGAATTTGGAAGTGAGACCAAGGAAGGAAATAAATGCTGCATTTAAAGTACAATAAACAAAGGGCCCCATTCTAAATATAGCTAGTACCCAAGTTAATATTATTCAAAGGGTTGCTCATTCCTCGGCAGCACGACTGCACTGGCTGGAGAAGCAGTAAGAGAGCACCACAAACTGAAGTAGTGACATTTCTGTAAAACAACTTCTCTTATAGTATGCGTGGGCTTCGAACAAAAGATGAGGAAGATAAGTGAGAAGGCCGGCTTAGGGGAAGCAGAATGTGAAAGTGCTACATCTACATGTGCACATGCCACCAAAAGGGCAGTGCCTAGGATAACATAGACATTAACACTATCTTGCAAGCATTTTCATTGAAATAGTATACGACAACCCTAGCACTCCAATCTTCTGATTTGTCAAGTTTGTTTATCTTAAAAAAAGCGCAATGTACCACATCAGAAGTAAACGGATGAAGGCAGCAAATGCCTATACCTTTGGCTCCTTCAAATGGGTAGAAGGTTGCCACTATGACATTGACCAGAACGGCTAAGTTGAAGGCCACAGTGCTCCATGTTGACATGTGCCGGCTCACCCAGTAGAGCACTGGTTGACCTGAAAACATGATTTGTTTGAATGACTATGCTATTGCTAAGAAACAAGAATACACTCACAATGTTGCTATGCCTACACACAAGTACTAATGTAAGAAATAAACATTTACCTCGCAGTTTCTTCTGCCACTTCATTTCATTGAAAAGGTCTTCTGTCCGCTCAAAGAAATCTGACACCTGAAATAAGCACCCCACTGAACATACAAGCACAGAGCAATCACTGTGCAGCACTCACCTTACTAGCTTGCTCATCTCGCTCTGTTGTGTTGTACACTTTTACCTTGGTTTCCCGTGTTAAAAATTCACACACCTGTGGTACAGGGAACACAATCTGCTCCATTGTGCGATCATGCCTCACGATCTGCATGCAAAAGATAATAACCGATGTCGCAGTTTAGTACAAAAGACAGACACTACTCCTATGCCGTATCAGAGCCCAAACAAATTACGGGAACACTGTGTAGTAGTACATACTGTTACACCATGTGCGCTTATTTATTTCTCGTTCAGCATGTTACATTTAGTTTATCATAAAAAATCACTAAAAAATATCAATATGACTCCATTGACACTGTCACTACAAAAAAAAAGGTGGAAGTTGCTTCAACTTATGTTATCCCACTGAGTACAGTAGACATGTTAATTATCCTGATCGAATGTTTGAGGCAGCACCCATGCATTTCTATGGGCCCAGACTTTCTTTATTTCAATCCTAAAGTTGGCCTATGCCAGATAATTCGAACTTGACCAATGAGCACACATGAGCCCGACCCCTATGGTGACCCTAACAGCAATCACTATAGTAGCAGCATCTATCTCAGCCAAGCTTAGGGTACAGTGAATGCGGTGAACACGCGTAAATCTCCCGTCGAAAATGGCGATTTTCTGCCTGCCCTAGGAATATCTTCAAGCAATAACTGAAATTTGTAGTGTCTGATTACGGTAATTACCTAGTTCTAATGCACGCCTTTTTTTTTTCCGCTAAAAGTGGTCGAATATTGCCTCCATGCTGTAATCTCATATGAAACCAAAACCACCTTCACAGCATTTGTATGCTTTACAGCATAACACGTTTGTATTGCGGCAAAACTGACTTTAAAAACTGGCCGCCATTGCGCAACACATCTTTCTTGCTAAAAAAAAATTGGGTGCACGTTAAATTTCTAATTTGTTTAGGAGCTTTAATGTCTTTTACGTTCGTTTTCTACTTCGGACAAAAGGAAAGTGGGTGCCCATTTGATTCGAGGGCAGGTTATAATCGAGAAAATACTGGCAAATGAATAAGTAGTGTGTTCTGGCATTTTTTTCTGCAACTTGTTTAATTCGACCTGCCAGATACTTTAATCAATTTCATCACTCCCATCAGGGCCGAATTAACGGAAGTCGACTGATATAAAAAAAACATACTTCAGCATAAAGAGAAATAGGAGATTGCCTTGTTAAACCTACTGCGCAAGAATATTTCAAATGCACTGTAATGAAGAATTGTGGTGAAATGGGTTAGTTTGAACATTATGAATAACAAAAAAAAAAAAAAACAGCACACCCCATACGGCAGGCCTTCGTCACATTGACAGTGCATCGGCTGCTCATTGTTATATCAGATATATTGTTAAAACCAGTATTGTTATTGACCCTTTTCCCGGCGCTCCCGTGGGCGCTGCCATGTTTGATGACGTGGTGACGCGTCCATTGCTTGCCTCAGCTGCCGCCTTTGCCTCCGTGTTTACAATGCAAGCGCGTGACGCCGGTGCGGTGCAGCAAACTTCTGTTTCGACGCATATCGTAGACGGTAACTGTGTGGACGACACGAAGCTTTGGCCACAGCTTTAGAGGACATGTAAGTGCTTTCATAGCTCATTATGCCTTGTCCAAACGGCGCGAGCAGCGTATACGGTGCTTGCACTATAAAAGCGAGGCTAGAAATGTATTCCAAGCTGTCCAAACTTCCCACTTATGAATTAAATCAGGATCACTGTTCTCGTTCTTTATTTGGCAAATATTTTGAAGCAGCGGTTTGTCATATTTCTGACTCAGTAATACAAAGTTCCTTGGTGAGGCTACTATCTGATTGTTATTTTCAGCCTAATCGCGCTCGCGGGTGTGCTCTGCTGCGATAGATTTGTTCTTGCAGCGCACAAAACTTGGAATGTAAATGTTCTGTACTTTGTGGTAGCTTGTAGCAAAGACGTATTATCGCTAGTCCGTCGCTTACTCTGTGGACCGGCACGAAACGTTCAGCTTCCAACATTCGTGTCTTGATGTAGTCGCCGTCACTCACGCTTCAGCACATTGATTCAAGTGTGCTCACATTCACTTATTATTGATACGTTGGCGATAGGGTGAGTGTAAGTTTGCGTGCGAGTAAGGGTAGATGTGTGCAAATAACGTGCGAAAAAAATTACTATGCCAGTAAGTGGCGTTACTTCCTTTTGTAACGAGCGGTACTCACTCTTAAGTGCCGACGTTGCGGAGTTGAAGTCCTTTCTTTGGAGGTTAGCTATACAGCGCTGGCGGATGAATTATCATTTTTTATCCTCAAGGAAAGCCGTGCATCGCGAAGGGCCAACAACACAGGCAGTCCTTATGTAGCAGCGGCGACACAGTTGATTCCATTCCTTAATATGCGAATCACTATTTTTTGCAGCTAACTACCGCACACGTCTTCCCTTTATCGTTACACATTTTGCAGCATGAATTGGGCACAGTGCATGAGCGAACACCCCCTTGCATTTCCGACAGCTGATCGCATAGTAGCAGGGAAGAAGCAGTAGTGGTTTCGTATTCGTGCGCATTCGCTGAGGCAACGTATGGCGCGGCGCCAAGAGCGCCATCTCACTCCTCTAGAGCAAACTGCTCCGCGAAAAGGGTCAATAAGTGGGTTAGACTGTACTACAGTAAATACACTGTCAATACATCTGTCAAAATGCAAAAAAAAAGAATTGACTCTTTAGAAGCAATATGGCACTCAGCTAAACAAAAAACACCTGAGCATGAACTGTGTGTCTTGGCACTGTTTGTTAGAACAGCTGGCATCAGCTTTTTCTGCCTCTAGTCACTAATACCACACACCATACAATTTTGCAAATGAGGCAAGACTCAAAAGCATCAAGCATCCTCCAATATAGCCCACCATAGCGCTTCAGTATCATGCATGTAATGCACATACATGGGAGCCACACTGCGAGCGCAGTGGAATGCCAAAAACGCTCACATACTGAAATTTTAGACTGTTTTGCCAAGTGATTGAAAAGGTACTACATGTATGGAAATCACAACTATGGCATTCTTCACAGTCACAAAATTTAATCAATCAATGTTCAACTCAAATACTGCACCTCAATCTGTGCCGTGTGGGAAGCATAGTACTGCAGGGCCTGGGCTGTCTTGCAATCAGAGCTCTCATGAGGTTTCAGCAGACCGGCCAGGTCTCGGTTGTGCTGGGCTAGCTGGTGGCATAAGATGTAGATGTTGTGGCCCACTTCCTTCGGAGACACACCCACCCCGTCTCCTCCACCCGTGCCCCGGTTGTCCCCAACACCATCATCGTCATCATCATCATCTTCATCTTCATCCTCGTCTTGGTGATATGCATTACATGCCACCTCCACTAGCTGCCGGGGGCTCATGTTGAAGAGGATGCGCTCGGCGTTCTCACTATCCCCTCGGCTTTCCATGATAGCCAGCAGCAGCTTGCTTGCATTGTTCTGAAAGCAGGCACAAGGAGAGCATGTAATATACCTGCACCACTCTGTTAAGGGGTGCAACTTGTCACTAAGCCAAGTTTTATAGCGATAGCAATTACAGTATAAACCACTTATAACGTAACCGCTTATAGTGCAGGACTGGATATAGTGCGGTCTTTTCAGACTCCCGTTAATTTTCCCATAGCACTCCATGTATACACGTATCGCTTATAGTGCAGTTGCGGGAAACGAAACACCGGTTACAGTGCGGCTGCCTGGGAGTACGGAAGTCAGCAGAGACAGCGAACGCTCCCCTCAAACGGGCGCCCCAAGGAGTGCTCGAGGAAGAAAGAGAGACGAAGTGGAGGAGAAGGGCACGTGGTGCGAATGAACAGCCAGTGAGGCTGAAACCAGAATCGTGGGTGCGAGTCGTGAAATATCACGGCGCGAATAGCGAGCGAGCGCCACGAAACTGCCAACGCTCGCTTCACGATAACGACAGTAAACGAAACTTCAGGGAGTGGGCGGCGCCGGCACATCACGGCGAAGGCCGCACGCGCAGACCGTGGAATGTGAGGGAGGAGGGCGGCAGGGAAGGGGATTTCGCCTCGGCAACTCCGCCGCTTCGGTGGCTCCCCTCGCCCTCCCTCGTAGCTCCCTCACTTTCGACTGTCACCGTGCATGCCCGCCTCCGTGCACGCGCCGCCGCTCCAGCCGGCCCGGCGCCAGCTCGCCGAAGTTTCGTTTTCTGCCGTTATCGGGAAGCGGGCGTTTGCCGGCGTAGGCAGTTTCGTTGGCCGGCCTGGGACAGCGCCGCTGCTTCCCTCTGCGCCGTAACCGCAGCGTGCAAGGAAGCATAAAGGAGAAAGAAGGGTTCACCGCTATTTTCTACTCGTGGCTACGGTAGCGTGGCTGAGACGTCGACACGTACACGCATGTTCCGGCGCAACGCATAATCGGCGACCTTGCCATTTGAGAGAGGGTGAAATTTCCGTCGTGTTTTTTTTTTTTCTTTCCTTTCGTTTTTTTTTTTTTTCCGTTTGCGCGTGACATTGAGGGGTCTCTCCTAAGCTTTTACTCTATGGCGGTGCCGGAGCAATGCCGGTCGGAGGCGCCGCCGCATGATTTGGTTCGAATTAATGAGATTCGACTGTAAATTGAATGCAAAACGTTCTAGCCGCATTCCTCGACTGTCGCATACGCGTGGCGGCTCGGTGCACATGTTTTGCATATGTGTGGGCCTTGAAAATTGTTCCTTTGGTTATAGTGCGGTACCGCTTATAGTGCGGATATTCGCGACTCCGGCGACTTACGTTATAAGCCGTCTACACTGTATATGGACACTCCAGACGTATTTCCACCACCGGCATCGCCGTTGCCGTGATCTTCTGTATAAAATCTAAGTGTGATAACATTGCGGCCACACGCCATATGCTGTGGGTTAAGTGAAAGCTGCGGGAATGAAGGTGCGCCCCGGCGTCTTGGTGCAAGCATTCACTTGTTCTGTCGTCCCTACGCCTCTCGCTTCCCACTTGCAACGGTTGTCAGGGGCGGCCTTTGCCACGGACCGGTTTGCAGGGGTGGCGATTCGCACTGCCGGCCACAGCGTGACCGGCGCAATGGTCAGAGTGAGTGCGAGGGAGACCTCTTCAGTGTGTACACTCAGTACTCACATTTCACTCAGTAATCACTCAGTATGTCACTCAGTATGTGTGAAATCACTCAGTATGTACACATTTTCCATCTCGCCCACTGGCCCCTTTCTTTGAGCATCGGGCTTCAGCTCGTCCGCAGTGCCTTGCACCTAAGGTGAGCACGTACCTCGTGTTCCTCCTTTTCCGAATGCTAAGCAAAAGAGTGGTGCCTTGCGCTCGCGCAAGCTCATAATAAGCTGAGGTGCACTTATTGGAGGCCCGAGCCGATGGAGATTGCCCGAGCTCTTGCGAGTGGGCCCACTGGCGACTGCGAGAGCAAGCCACAAAGCCGTGGCGACTTTCCTTAGCAGTGTGTCGCAGTGAGCCATCCTCCGGCAGCGATGTTCTAGTGGCGCTCCTGTCTGTATTTTTCGCCCTTGGGGCTGGAGCCCCTTCGATTCCCATGCCGGCCCAAGACCGGGCGCGTTTGTACAGTGTTGGGTGTCGCCGGAGACAAATAAACTGTTTCATTTAAATTAGGGCAATACAGTGTTTTCTTGCGTGCGCAGCAGTCAGTGCCTCCCCCACCCCCTTTTGCAGCCTGAGCACACGTGCAGCGGCGTGCTCGATTACGAAAAGCGATGGCTGACACGACCCTGTGGCTTGCTAAGCCTGAACCTGCCATGGTCGGTACTCATGTGAGATGCCAGACCCCCACAAAGCGTGCAAGGGTAGCTGACATGGATGGTGGCTCAATCTCGCGCACGCAAGGGACAAAGGTGGGGAGGAAGCGTGGTCTCTTCCAATGTGCGCAAGGCAACAGGGAAGGGGGGGGGGGGGGTCAACTCTGGTGGCGGCTGCCTATGGCGCGGACCCTATCTTGAAAGCGATCTGCGGTGCGTACAGATTCAAAGCACACCGAAGGCTGATGGATTCGTGTGCACTGTGTTCTCGCTCCTTGATTTGCATTCTGCTGCTGCTGCTCTTCCTCATGCCACTGTTTTGACAATGAGTGTCCGTGGTCTTCGAGTGAGATGTGTTCATGCTTGCCTGTGCGCACGTGACAGCACACTTTTTAATTTAGTGAGTAAGCAAATGTTTACAAGTTTATATGGCTAATAAAGCTATTATCCTTACTTCTATAGCGGTCTAATAATTTGTCATCACAATCAATGCTTCGCCTTTCAGGTGAAAACATTTTTTTATGGCGATGTGAAATGTTCAATAGTTCGCATACTAATCAGGACAAAATAACTTTAGAGAGATTGTTGGCAGCACCCATTTCAAGAACTTGCTATCCTCAAACTATGCTGACAGAACAATCAAGCTGCAATGTGGTTACAGGACGTCAAGAGCAACCAAAGCGGCTCCGTTAACAGGTACGATCTACAGCCACTGAATTCTACTAGAGCCACACAGCATAAATAACATAATCCAAGATTTCAATTCTTGTTTCCAAAAATGAGAAACCTAGTTCAGACAAACAAAAAGACACCTTTAGACTTCACACACTATCATTCCTACTTTATCGCAAGAGTTGTACACTTATAACATTGGTACAACAAGATGGAGAAGCACACATCAATGGCTTTTGTGTACTAAACAATAGTCAGGACAAAGCAGCATTATCTCTCTATGTCACTGTCTCACGTGCCTACTGTTCCTCCTGTTTGACACCACTACACAAAAATAAGCTCTCTTTATTATTTATATGCCAGTAATCTTATGCCCAAGGAGAAAGTATTCATTTCAACTACACACAGACATATAGTTCAAGTTCTCCCTGCATTAATCTCTCACCGTGAGGGTTACCACAAGACTCAAGCTGCACGTCTTGCTCCTTGGCATAACAGTTCACAATAACAATCCAGAGAGACTTCTTATTTTTACTGACATTCAAGTAGCCTTTCTTCTCCTGTGTCTGTTCTATAGGGCAGCACACAAACTACAGTTCTACTTCAATCGATATTGCTCAGATTTTGACTGGGTATTTTAATGAGTTCATAAGCATAGGAAGAAATTAATAAACATTTTAAGGGGGATGTGGGTCCTAGACCAAAAATCTTTTAAATCTTTATTTTTCGAGGTATAGCACTGAAAACTTGTACATATACGTAATGTCATGTGCTTATTTAGAATATAATGTCCGTTTTTGTTTATCTTCTTTGGTTCAAACTTTATTATGCGAGCTTCCTTTCATCATCTTTTGCAAATATTTGCAAAATAATTGTTCCTTAGATTTTGTTATGTATAGGTATCAATGGCTTCTGTATGATTCAAGGAATGCAATAAGACTAACATTATTGTTCTTAGAAATTAGTTCTCTTAGTTCTCGTAGAAATTAGTGCACTAAAAGAAAAGTAGTAAATGCACTTTGGAGCTATATATAACTCTAAGAGTTCTAAAGGATTGCAGAACAACATAAAGGCAGGAGATGTACTACCTTCAGTTCTAGGACAAGATCCATGCGCTTTTTTCCAAGTGGGTTGATGTCATTTAGAACCAGAGCAATGATGATGTCAATTCCATTGCTTTCATGCATGGCAATGCAGTTCTAAAAAACAAAAAAAATGATTTTGTGAGCAACAGTGACGAGTGCACGTGTACATAATTCAACCGGGCCAGAGATTAGGAAGAAAGGCAGCCACTCAAATATATGCACCTCAGTAATCTGTGCAGCTGTTGAAGTACCTCGCAAAAGGTGAATGCATCTGACATTTTTGCAATTTATTCAGCTCAAGAAATTTTTCATACAAAGCCGAATGTAACATAATTGTGAGCAAATGCAGTGCTTGATATATGAAAAGAAACATCAAGCTTTTAAGAGTTCTATTGGCACTGCAAGTTCAGCTTCTGACAAATCACCTGGTTTTCATGGCAGGGACCCTGGCAATATTCTGTCAGAGTCTCAAGGGTCTGATTGACAAGATCCACATTATGTTCATTGATGTAGAGACCAAGCAGGCCCAAGCCACCCGTGGTGCTGCCACAAATGCAGTCCAGAAACAACAGCGTCTCTGATACCAGGTTGTAGTTGTTCTTGTTGCATTGGTTGCGCAAGAAATCCTGCGCATAAGCAAGGCAGTCAGTGTTGGAGGATGAAAAGCAATAAGTTCATGCAGGTAAAAAAAAAATTTAATTAACACCATCAACAAACTAATCAAAGCAAATAAAAATGAGCAAAGCTTCACAGTGAAAAAATTATGACACAGTGTATGCACTTGATGTATTTCTTGAACCTTTTGTTTGATTGCAGCAAACTGCCTTGTTATTTCTATCATTGCAATGAAATTCTTTCTGAGTAACTTCCCATGATTTAAACACATGGTTCCAACATATTTGCAACACACATTTTGTAAATATTTTGTGACAAGCTTCAATGCAGACAAAACTTTTTTTTCTCAAAGAAGCTACAGGTCCTCTTTGCTCAGGTAAAGAGTATCTAATGTGGCTCGCATTTCTCTGCAACTTCTATTCCTACTTTATTGGCACACTTCAGCCAGCTTGACTTTATGAAAACTTGTGTGGATGCTGCGAGTAGGCCACATTACGAGAACCCCAAGTCGTTGAAAAGGGAACCCCAGGTGGCCAAAATTATACCGGAGTCCCCCACTACGGCATGCCTCATCATCAGACTATGGTTCTGGCACGTAAAGCCCCAGAATTAATTTATTTTAACTAAACTTTTTATTGGCATGTTGGCAGAAGTTGCCGGACTCAACTGTCTATCGTTTCTTTCTTTCTGAGCTTTCTACTATGAGTCTAAGTGCATGCTATGTTTCTCTCCGGTACATCTTCTTGGCAACCACCCACTGTTGGCACTTACAGCATCAGCTGGCACGACCAGTTTGAGCCACATAGGCAAATGAATTAACATTGTTTGATCTCCTGCCCTCACACAACCCTGGGCTATGGAAATGATGCTCAGCAGGCTATTGGCTTTAATTGCTGGTCTTAGAGACATCGAAAGTGTGGCAAATATTACATAAACCATTTTATTAAATTTAAATCATGCAAAGTTTGTACTCGGTGTATTGTAACTTTCTTTAATTTTCATTTTGTATCTATTTTTTGCATACAGTACTTTCCAAATAACAAGCCCCCCCCCGCACTTCCCATTTGCCGTATTTCTTTTTCTTTTTTTTTTTCCTTGGCAAAAAGGGCAACGTTAATCAAAAAGCTTGAGAGACTGTCATCAACCTATGACATACTGCATACAACATCCAGAATTTGCAGAATGGAAAAATGCTGGTATCATGGCTGAATGATTAAGACTCATTTTATGTGCTCAAATGACCCCATTTTAGCATTAACTGTGCCACAAGCTTCTTGCCCTCTTCCTGGTGCCAAGTCAGCCAAAAAGCCATTCTTTGTTTGCTAAAACAATAATTCAGTCAATTGTCAGCATGCTTTATTTAGGTCAATTAGGTTCACATCAGTGGCACACAAAAATGCCCTCTCAAGTTCAAAACATGAACAAAATGCATAATTGAACAAACCAAGCAACAAAATGAACAAACCAAGCAACAACAGACTTTCATAAAACTGGCCTTCTGTACAAGGTTGTGTTTCACAACCAAATATGTGAGCAATTTAGCAAAGTTTGAGCCACCAGAATCTTATAACTAGCAACAAGGACTGCCCGCTTGTGCAATAGAGTCAAACAAAGCGGACATGCCTGCAGACTTCGGTTGTGGTTCTCGCACAGCAGCTGAAGAAAACGCAACACTGGCTGCATGACCAACACCTCGGGTGCCAGGCGTGGCTCTTGGGGCCGTTCATTTTCCTCACTTGGGGACAAAGGGCTGCCGCCTGCTCAAATAGAAGTGCACCATACGACTGCATGTAGACACTGCACCCAGAATCAACTACATATGTGGGTTGCACTGAAAGAATGCAATAGTAGGCATAAGATATCTGTAACTTATAAAACATTCACACTCCATAGATGGACAAACTCTTCTTGTATGCAAGAATACTACCATATACAGTAGAACCTCGTTCATACATTTTGGAAAAAATGTGAGCATAAACATACTAACTTGAAAAACGCACAATCCAAGGTTACTAAAAAGTTTCGTAGATTCCACTGCAGCTGACATCTACGTAATGCGAAGCATTGCAGCACGAGAGGCCAGAAGCGCCCCAAGCTGGTGGGGCCTGAGCGGCCCGAGGCGAACGTTGTCATTTTTGCGGCTTCAACAAGCTTACGTTTGCACTCCTTGAATTCAGCCTGGTTCAGCAGCTTCTTCGGGTGGGGTATGTTGGCAGGAAGTTCTGATGTGCCCACTCGGCCAGAAGCGTTGCGGCACGAGATGCCGACGCGTTTCGAGCTGTTGGGGCCCGAGCAACCCAAGAAACACTTTGTTGTTTTCCTATTGCATAGTGTTTTAAGACAGCGAAGGGAAACTGAAACGAAATCGAGCTGGTGAGCCACGCTGGAACAAGGCTGCTAGAGCAAAACAGGACACTCACTTCACACTGCCTGCAGCAGGAAACGGCGGTGCATTTGTGTTATCACCTGTTAAAAGCAAGCAGTACACTTCACGTGGCGCTATGCCACATGCGCTGTCAAACAGGTAGGTGAAAATGCTTATCGCAATAGGGTTGGTGGCGAGAGCTCTGAATGCAACGTGCGAAGACCCACGAGGAGATTTGCTGGTACTAAAAGAAAGAATTGAGTGCATGCTGGCATTTTCACGTGACACAGGCGGGCGAGTAGTGCAGAGAAGCTGTCGTGGCAGGCGCCTACTTCTCTCGATTGTGATCACGTGTGCCTAGCGCATTTTCCTGGCAGGAAAACATATCATGCAACTGCAGTTTCGCGATGTACTGAACGTTCGAGCCGAAATATTGTGTTGTCCGGGAACGTACTAACCAGTAAAAAAGAAGCGTGACTGTATTGAGTCATTTCTTCTGTTCTCGATCCTGTTATCACTAACAACTTTTCTTTACTGGCCCAACTAGATGGAATTCAGGAGTCAATACAGCTGGTCTACATGGCCAACAAGGGAAAATTGCCAAGCCAAAATTTCAGTCATACAATCACAGCTAAATGGAACAGACCTGTAACTTCTAGGTGTCACTAGAACAGCTTTTGTATGAAGATGTCATAGCAATCCAGTTGTGCAGAAAGTATGGACACAGTCTTCCCCTCTGTCCACATAAATCAGTTAATCTCATTAACTGATGACTTGTACGATAAGTGCAGCCGGTCATCTACTTACTACATGCTTTCACCACATACAGACACCTGCTTATATAAAGTTATTTATGCATTCCCTAGACATCGCCTATGTCGATGGCGTCAATTACATAACAATCCTGCTGATTTTCGTCGGCATCAAGACACATGCATCTATCTTCATGAAAAAATGCAATAAAGAACATGACCTTCACATCAATTCCATATTTCGTATGCAGTGCTGTATAGGAAGAAATATGTTACACCGTTTGCATACAACATGAATAAATTTAGGTACATGTCTAATTTCATGTCTAATTAATCTTCTTCTATGAGAATGGCTTCTAGTTTCCACTTCCTTTTTGGCCACTTTTTCACACACTGCCAGATTCGCTCTCACCATGGACGGGCACTCTCCAAAGCTCTTTCACAAATGGCATGCCGTGTGCATGCCACAAACAGTGCCCAACTTCTCAAGCACTTTCTGAATTCTTTTTGGGCCATCATTTTAATACTGCCACGCCTGCAGCTGTTCGAAACACTAGAGCATCAGGGAAGAAGACATGCCAATTTCTTGCGGTGGCCTAGAAAGCCTGGAGTGCAAGTCACTTGCACACACGGTTGGTCACCAGCCTTTTCTCGCAGGCTGCGTATCCGAAGTGTGCTTCCCAAAGCTGCGAAATCTGCCAAATATTATTGCCATTTTACAGATGTAAATGTCCGCACTAGAAGTTACAGAGAGACCTTAGAGCAGACACATTGAAAAGAGTGATCGAAAATGGGTTGAAGGCGCAGAGTTGCATGTCCTGTGAAATTGCGTGACAGCGTGAAGCCTGTGGGGATGCGCGACTCTCACGCGTCCCCTGATGTTGTTTTCCCCGCATGTCTCCTGTAGTCCGGCTTCTCTGCATAGCTAAGCCCGGCGGTGGTTGCGGCGCGTTGCGAGAGATGGCGCTAGTGTCGCGATGCTAACGCCACCGAACGGCTGGGGTCACTTGGGAGAAAAAGGTCGGAGGCGCGCTCTCTTTGGCTTGGGATCGGCGACCAACACGCACGGACGCTTCGCGCGTGCGCCGGCCCGCTTCGCGCGACCGTCGCGCGAGGCTTAGATCAGGACACCGGTATGGACGAACGCGGATCGTTCGAGCTCGCCACCGTTCGCGTGACTGTACACATGAACGACTAGGCGATGGTGTCATAGCATGGGGCGAACGTATTCGCTCGCTATCGGGTCGCGGTGAGTCGGACTTCCTTGATTTGTCGCGCGCCCGTGTGAATGTTCTATTGGTTGTAATTCGGATAGTGTGCATTAGTGTATGAAAGGCGCAATAACTGCCCTTTTGATTGTTTGCACTACTGTGTTGTCGTTCCTTTGTCCCAAGAGCACATGTGTGAGACCCCACAAGCCTCATGTGGCAGTAAATCGTAGTCTAGGGACACCGTCCGCACCAACATAGTGCCTTGAGTTTTGCCACCTTTGCAGCCATTGCACAAAATTTGTTGCTTTTGACTTCATTCATCAGCCTTTCCACATGTCCTGTGGCACCCTTGATGCCTCTGCTTTAGTTTATAAAAATAAAAAAAATAAAAACAGGAAAACAACTTTTAAAATGACGGTAGCCATTTCATACTTTGCCTTTTCCTTGCGCTGCGAATGCACTTCTAAAACAGTGCAAACAGCATGCAGTTGGTCTTATTCACATAAGGCTTGTCACATTTTTTTAGAAGTTGGGTTCAAGTTACGTGAAACACCCTGTACACTGACAGCCTCTATATGGCTCCAAAAGCACCTTGATTTTAAAAACAGTGGCAACTTCTGTAGTGCTACAAATAATGCCATGTGTCCATTTTTATGATCAGCACTTGATCCTGTCTGAAACGAGCTAGAGAATCAGTACTAGAGCATCTCTTGTTTCTTCGACTTCTTGAGCTTGTTAAGCAGGTGCTTCAACCGAATGACAAAAATATGCGCTGTCTTCTCAATCATGAGCTGCCCTCTTTTCATGACGTAAAACATGAAGCAGATGCTTTCGTGAATAACATGCCCAGCGGTATGCTCATCAACTCCAACTTCTTTCACCATTTTCCCCATTGATTTGCTGGGGGTGCCGTCACCAACCTTCTGCACTTTATTGACAATAGTGTCCTGAATGGCAATGCTTTTTCCTTTTGGCCACTGAAGGCAAACATTTTATTGCCATGGGGTTACAGTATTTGAATAATTGCATTGTGTTTGTTTTTCTTGAGATTTGCAGCTTGAAAGTGTGCCTGAAAGCAGCTTGAAAGTGTGACATACGTAGCCCATGCACCACGCTTAAGAGATAATCTGCTGCGTGTGCAAAGAGTGGGCATGCCGAGATGGCATGGCATTATGTGTGCACTCTTCCCACACGACTGGTACTGAAGTTGCGTAATCTTGGGTTTCGGAGACACGTTAAAGCGAGAGACCAATGAAGCACTATTTGTGATAGTGTTGTCCCGCTGCAGGTGACACTACCAATCACAGGGCGGAATGGACGCGAAAGCGTGGCTGGCTTCCCTTTGTACCACCGATGTGAAGATTTCGTCGACACGGCATGAACCCGTATCTTTCTTCGCTGACTCTCAAATGCAACAAAATGATTTTTTTTTTTCACATTCAAACTTGCTTTTCCTAATTGCCCGATAATTTAGAAGATTTTGCGGCCCCTTCCATGTAAGAAAAATTTATCAGTGACTGTACTTAATTGCATAAGAGGCCAAATTCCAATATAATGACATTTTGATATGACGAAGCGAATTGCCGATTTTACTGACTTCGTTATATCAAGGTTTAACTGTGTGTGATTTTTGTCAATGACCAACCTTGGCTATCAAGCACCTGAACTGAGATGAAATGTCAGTAGTGTGCCTTATTCAAAACAAGTGCACTTCACACATCAAGGATTCAAAATGGTAGAAAATTATGCAAGAGGGGCATCAGACCAGGTTGGTAAAGGAACCGTCTCCATTCGGCTGTGCCATTGAAAGGCAGCGAGATGTAGTTATGCAAGAAAATAAGGACAGAATGAATGAATAGTGCACGGACCTCCTTTTGTACGAGTACCTTCAGCGTTCTTTTATTTATCTAAGCACATGGTTGGGGCTGCTGTGTTTATTGCCAAGTTAAGGCACAAGTGTAATAATTTATTTCAGAAAATTTTTGAGGCCTCGCAATGCCATCTCCCATGTCATATTAGTGGTGAGACTATACAAGTGCAAGTATGAAAGAGCAGGGATTCTTTTCTCTCTCTACACAGAAAACATGCTCACCACCGGTGTCGCTACTGAGACCACCCACTGTAGACCGCACATGGGCATAAGCTTTTCCTGTGACCTGTGCAGCATCCTCCAACTGGGCACGCAGCTCATCAGACACCATCAGGCTCCCCTTTCCTCCTGCAAGAGTAATAAAAAACACAATAGATTTCAGACAACGCATATACGTAGCAGTATATTATACACAGAGTTGCAACTGTTGAAAATGAAGTAAAAGACGAGGTAACATCAATTATTGTCCTTTTCACGGCGCTACCGTGTCTGAATTCATTACGAGCTGTGGAATTAATATAATTAGTTCTGTTGTTTCCGACTAATACTTGGTGGAGCCATGTTTAAAGGGCATTCCCATGGCAGAGATCTCTGCAAGGGATATCAGAGAAGCAACTTGACATGGGCCACCGTGCTGAATTTCTCATCGACCTCCCCCGCTTACATAGTAGAAGCGATCGGCAAAGAAAGTCAGTGTTATCAGACTATTATGGCGGCTTCCACTCTTGATACCACGCTTCATCACTTCCTTACGATGTCAGCACCAGCACATTTCATCGCAAGTGGCATCATTGACGACTAATTTTGTGATCATGGTGTCCACACGTGAAACACGCCTTCAAAAATGTCTTGTGCGTTGAGGACGCCGTCTTGCGTTGTCAACGTCTGCGCGCCCAGTGCAGTGCAGCTCGGCAAGCAGATTTGAGGCGTATCGGCCAGTTCTTGGCACATGGAAGAGATCAGGCCATTGAGGGGAACAACGCTGAAGACGATGTCATCGAACAGCATGCAACGATGGCAGTGGCGCAGAACGGCGAGTGTCACTGTGCCTTGCTGATTCATGCCGAGTCAATATTTCAGGTGCAGGTACGGTTGTGCAGGGTGGTGTATTGTGACGACCAGTAAGACCTTGGTCTCGAGATGGCATGGTCAGTCCGGCCGCTGCTCGTTTGTTGCGTAATTTGGCAGAGCTTTCATCAGAGGGGATATGGAAAGCAGATGCTGTCGTCGTTGGTAGTATTTGGGTCACGCAATCCGAGAGAGATTTACCTGGCAGCACCGGCAGCATAGGTTGTGAGTGAGGGGCAGCCACAGTGATGCCGTAGTGCGAAATCACTGCCTGCCGCAGGTTCTCGTAGATTCCCGAGCCTGCTAGAAGTCGAAGCTGGGAAAGAAGACTGTCTGGCAGCTCGTGACTTGCATGGAGAAAGCGCAAGTGTTGGTCACTCACATTGTTGACATGGAAGTGATTCTCGAGCTGAAAAAACCAGATGGCAGAGCTGCTCCTTCAAAACTTCGGTAGGCCATGCATCCGCAGAAGGTGCAAGCACAGAACATCGGAAGGCTCGCCTGCTGCTGCTTGTGGTAAAATCTCAAATGCGGATAGCATCAGGTGGTCGCTGAAGGCATCGCGAAGGCTGTGCGTGAGGTGTCGCCATGCCTGTGAGAGTGAAATTTGCACTTAGTAGAGCCTTTGGGAGAGCCTCTGAATCGGTAATGAGTGAGGTGCCCCGGAACGGAAAGCGGATAGCTTGCAGGAACACCCAAGGAAGGAGAGCAGCGGGCCGTAGAATAGTCGAACGCGTCTGTGTTTGGCCCAGTGAATTCCTTGGAAAGGGTCGCCGCGCAGCTGCCATTGAGATGAGAAGGATACTCACGGACCGAGTAGAGGTTTGATCCTGGGGCTGCCATGTGCTGACGATCGGCACGGGTGGACGCAGGTGATGTGGGACAACAAGACGCAGAATGACACAATTCAAATGGTGAGAGCTGTTGTGACTGAGCGCTCGAGGTGGCGTAGTGAGCAAGGACGGCTGCCCACAAGTCCTAGTAGAAGTCGGGTCCAGACGGTGGCAGCCGGAGCCTGCAACGCAGCCGGAGCCTGGAACCTTGCTGATACAGAAGTAGCTGTCCAGCTGGATGAACCAGATGTCTGGCATGTCGATGTAGGATTCCGGGACACCCTACAACCGCAGAACGTCTGCTGGACCACGTGAGGCCACGTCACTCTCGCCTTGGTAGAGTCGCTGCATTGAGCCTGGCATGGCTGGGCTCAGTCGTCCAGTGTCCCCAATTTGTGGGAGGCGGCGTGAAGAGGTAGCCACCGTGGCCACAGTTTATTTAGAGCGGCCAGCCATGGTGCCACGGGATCTCGGGTGCGGCAGATACCGCAGGCTACGCAGCTTGAGTGCGCTAGCGTGTTCTTTTTTTCGCGCTACCTGCATGTGAGCCCGTCTTCTACACCGGCTCTGGAGGCGATAGTCGCGCCACTACACATTAAATTCAGAGGCAGACAAAGCATTCGCTCCCCACTGCCGACGCTATTAGCTGCAGGGGCGGAGTGTACACGAAAGCGTGGCTGGCTTCGCTTCATACCGCCAATGTGAACATATCGTCAATACGGTATAAAACCGTATCTTTCATTACTGACTCTCAAATTTAAAAAAAAATTTTTTTTTTCATTAAAGTTGGCTTTTTTCGATTGCCCGATATCTCAAAACATTTTGCGACCCCTTCCGTGAAGGAAAATCCATGGGGGACTATACTTATTTGCAAAAAGATTGAATTTCAATAAAACAAAATTTCAATGTAACGAAGCACATTGCCAATTTTACCAACTTCGTTATATTGAGGTTTAACTGTATATTCTGCGCCTCCATCTTATGAAGAAAAATGTTCAGTGTTCTATTCAATAATGAAGGTAATCTCTTGTGTGTATGCATTCACATGAAGACATCACTAATCACAAACCTCTATTTTATTTCAGTGAGAACCTTTTACACAGTCAAACTAAAAATGACATATAAAAATGAGAGCTACCCACAACATGAATGTCCAATAAGGATGGAGACCCAAAGAAAGTTGTAAAAAATTTAATGCAAAACAATATATGTCTTAAAATTTTATACAACCTAAGTTAACGCTGAAACTAATTTTCTTCTTGCATTCAATGAGATCATAAGAAATTATTTCCCCAAGAAGAAATAATGTCATCATGGAAACTAATCTAAAAGGTAAGAAAACAATAAAGAAGGGAATGTAGCCACTTCGGCAACCATAATGCGAGTTGTACAGTAGTGCCGATTTGCCTCCAAGCCATCTAAAGAGGCAGCTATAAGAAAAGCATGAAACATAATGAATTGTGAGCCTTTCTAAAAAGCAGAGTTCAAAAAAGGCAAAGGGATACATAAATCAGTTTGGTACATTTTACCATTCTTAAAAGTCATGCTCACACCAGGGTTCCTACATTAACAATCACCTTAGGTTTCAGCTGAGTGCGGACAGCAGTGTACTGTGCCACAAACCTCGAGAGCGGCTGCGTGATTCCCGGAGGTTGTCCTTGCGCAGCAGGTCTTTCTCTTCAGAGGTCGCTCGGGCAGCCATGTCGGACGTGCTGACAGTGACTGTAGACTTTATCTCCTGCTGTGCTGCCTTCATTTTGTCAAAAAATACCTTAAAGAACTTCTCTGCATTGTTTCCAGTAGTTAACTTCGCATGCATGGACCTCTGCAATTAAATACAAAAAAAACAGCACATTGAATTAGTGCATGGCCAGAAAACCTTGAAAGAACACATCAGAGCAGGAACACAGACATCCACATCGACTGAAAGCTGTGTAGGAAGTGTTGTTCTGATCCCAGCAAGGGCACTGTTAAAGAAGGTGTTTGGAGGTAGTGTCACACACCTGTGTGAAAGTAGCACAATGCACCAAGCCAATCTTTCCGAAATGTGCTCTTAGCATCCTCTGCCATAGCTCACTTCAGGCAGGTGATGACTTAAGTTACACCTTTACATGTGTCTCTTCTTCTGGACTCCCCCAACTGTTTATTCTTTTGACTCCCACAACTGCTTATTCTTTTTTATTGGCTCACATAATTACAGCCCATAGCTCGGTAAGCACACCCCAAACAATGCACAACCGCATGTAGGCAAGTCCTAAATAAACCCAGCTAGCTCCCACTTTCCACAATTACAGTGTTCATTGTTTGTCGCCCATAAGAATAAGCACCACCGCAAAAGGCACAACAATCCTACCTGTATGACAGGGTTTCCACCACGCAGGAGTGCGATACCAAGCTCGACACTCTCAAGGAAGATGGCCAGGCTGGGGCTCATCATAATCAGCTCCACAACAAGATCCGAGGCCCCCTCGCGATCAAGCTGGCACTGGACTTCAGACAGCGGGCTCGGTGGACGACCAAGGGGTGTTTGGGGCTGAGGTGACTGCTGCTGTTGCAGTTGCTGCTGCTGCTGTTGCTGCTGTGGCTGTGAGCCTTCCGTTGAGCCACGCTTGGGCTGTGGCTGCTTGGGTGGTGTGCCCAAATAACGCACAAGAAGGCTCTGCCGCAGTGCTTCACCCTGCACAACACGATCTGAGCTGGTAAAATAGTTCAACCTCCAAACTGCCTAAATGCCGTGTTAGAGGTTCCATGTACTGCTGTGAAAGTCACAGATGCCAGATCAGGAAATAAATTGAATGCAAGCTCTGCTTTGATCAGTTGCGTCACACAGGATCATTCTGATTATACCATGCCCTCCTTTTCTAAAATATTTAGCAGTCACACGATTCTCAAATTCACTACGCCAAAACTTACCAACAGTGAGGTTCAGATAAAGTATGTGCACCATTTAAGACCTGGAATTTAGAGTTTACAGGAGAGTTCTGAGATGCAGCTACAGCACTCGTATCTAACATCATGGAATGGTAGCACCATTTGTCACCACTATGTTGCACCGAAATAAAATGTTTTTAGTGGTGCAGCCACAGACAATGCACACTACAGCTTTACTGTGAATGAAAAAGGCAAATAGTACTCGCAAATGTGGTCTTAAACTGAACCCACTGCAAAATGCCGCCTTTTGTGAAACTTGAGCCGAAATCAGCCAGTGGTTTGTTTAGCTGGAGAAGTCACGGTACACCACTTCAAGTTTCCATGAAATATTGTCACGTGTAATGGTTTGCATTTTCCGGTAACCATTTTTCACTAGCTTATCACTGCTATCAAGTTATTGCTCGACGCAAGACATGCCTACAATATCCAAAATTTTTTTAATGTTCTTGCCTGTCCTACAGTGAAAGAGACTGGCCTCATTAGATTGCGCACATAGTTCAAATAGTGTTGCACATTCTTAAACGTAAGCAAGCACCAGCGGTTACTCTGGAATGTACAGTGATACCTATAAAAGAAGGGAGCAAACTTGACTCGCAAGTTCAGCTTCGATGACCAACAACTGCGCTTACCACTATCATTGTGATTCCTGTGTTGCTTGTCTCCCTGAGCACAAGCTCACCCAATATAGAGCTAGAACCTTAACTCAGAGTTCTACCAGTGTGTATGGTTCTTCACTGTTACTACTACAATGTGACAATGTGGTGCAGGGCCTCCCTCTCACCTCGCTGATTGCTAAGTGGGCTCAGCTTTCTGCGACACATTCATGGTGTGGGAGCACGCGTCAGTGGTGTATAGTACCACATGACGACCACCTTGAGGTTCTGTGACATACACAGCCATGGGGTTCATTTCCTAAACTGCACTACATGTGACACATGTTATGAACTGGTTGCAATAAAAGGCAATGTAATTAATTACTTACTGTAGTCTCAAGAAATTCAGGCATCGTGCCATACTAATTCAACTTGGTATTTACATTACTTATACATTTGTAATTTTTTAATGAATTTCAACTAAACTGTGGTTATTGGCCAAGGTGCCATTGTACTGCAAGTATGTTCAGATATTCAGTAAAGATCTAGAATGGCAAGAATTGATTGAAATTGAAGAATGAGATATCCATGGTGAGATATCCATGTGGGATACCACCATTAAGAGTTATATATAGAAATAAAACGCAGTTTGAGATTTTACACACCCTTTAATTCAGCATTAAGATAATCTGAACCAATATTGCATACCTCACAGAACCTCACCGAGTTCAAAGTAACATCCCAGGCAGTTTCAAGGAGACAGATCAGGGAACATGTGCAACTTCAAACTTATGCAAAAATATATTCATCTAACCCAAAAACTACCATGGAATGGAGAAGTCTCAATTACACAGAGCAGATTGAGCTTTCTATTTCGTATACTTTGATTTTTGAGGTGTAGAATTAAAGAGCTTGTTCATGCAACTCATGCAAACTGCTGGGCTCGAGAATATTTCATTACGCTGCCTTTCAAGCACAATATCAGAACATCAAAGGCTTACAAAAAAAAAAAGAAATCACTCACTCACTCACACTCATGCAGCAGAACCTCGTTGATATGTTTTCCAAGGGATCGCAAAAAAAGAAAACACAAGAGCCGAGAAAAACTAACAAGTAAGGCCACAAATCGTCACAGCAACATCAGAAACAGCTCTGAATGGCTGCCAGTGAAGTTATTAGACGTCTTGGCACTCGTACTGTGATCAGAGACAGCGTGTGCACGCGCGCATGTGTAATTAAGGGACACCTACTATGTTCCACGACAATGGTCCCCTCCCACTCTTAATATGCTTCACTGCATTACCCCACTGTTTTGCGGCAAAGCTGACTTTAGGAAACCTCCAACAGCTACAACCGTGCCGAGACACCCTTATTGGGACCTACGTTCACGTATCTCTGGCATTTCGAGGTGGGGCCCACGGGAAGGGCTTGACAAGCTGAACAGCGAGTATACATTTGTCGTCTTGATAACATCGTGTGAGAGCAAATTCGCATCTGCACAGCTAAATTTACGTGACTGCTTCATTCAAATGCAACATAAGATGTGAAAACACTACAACATTGCAACATATCCAATGGGAACATAATACATAGCAGTCAATGAATTTAAGGTGGGGAATGCAAGAATGCAATGTAGCAGCCAGGGGCATCTACCAATGGGTTTCCACTGTATATACTGTATATATTAAAACGATGCCGCGGTAGCTCAACAGGTGAGAGCATCGCACACGTAATGTGAAGACGTGGGTTCGTACTCCACTTGCGGCCAGTTGTTTTTCCTCCACTTTCATTTCTATTTATTTATCGTTTCTTTGATTCAATTAGGAACTACAAGTAATTTCCCCTATGCTGTCCTTGGTGTCATTGTTTGTTGGCTTCTTATGATATGACTAATAAAAATCAGGCTCTTCAGTGTCCTTTCTTCTCATTCATTACATAGTGAGGGTCTCGAATCCAGCAGTTTTATGCCTTCAGGTAGCATGTGTGGGCTTATTGTCTAGTTGCCATCACTCAAAAAGTTCACGTACACATGACACCTGCGACAAAAAAGGATGTTCCATATCCGCCGTCAAGGCTGTGAGGTGTGGCCCTGGCTAGCACTCCCAGGTTTACTTCTAGTAGATAAACATAAATACCCCAGAAAGTGGATAGCAAAATGGCACCAAGGTAGCTCAATTGGCGAGAGCACGTGTAATGCGAAGACGTGGGTTCGTATCCCACCTGTGGCAAGTTGATCTTTCATCCACTTTTATTTCCATTTATTTATCATTTCTTTATTTCAATTAGGAATTACAAGTAATATCCCCTAAGCTGTCCTTGGTGTCATTGTTTGTTGGCTTCTTATATATATATATATCCAGAATACAGAATTACTTATAGCTTTTCTCATTGAGGTACATGACCATGACGAAAAACCTGATCCAGCTGCTCTTAGCTTTCTATGCAGCAATTTGCAAGGTGACCAGAGGACAGTAGCATGTTATCCACAGCACATTCTACGGGAACAACAACACTGCCAACAGAGACAATAATGGCACAAAAAGCACCAGTAGATCCATAGGGACATGAAGGCAGAAAGAGGAAAAATAACAAAAGAGCCTCACCCGTGCGAGGTCACAGATTTCTCTCTGAGTGAGCAAGTTGGCATCAACCTGATGGCAGTCCACAGGTGGCAGCAGCACAGGAAGACAGAGAGCTGAGGCGGTTAGTGCAGCGTGAGCACAGGAGGGGGGCAGTTCACTCCCAGCAAAGGGAGACGACTCCCCCTCCCCATTCACTCAAAGGAGACCCACCACAAGGGGAGGGGCAACAACGGGCCAAGCAACAGAAACCACCCGCACCATAAGAGCACAGCAATGAGAAAAAGGAGCTTCGCAAAAGATGGCAATGCTCCTGGTTATGAGGAGTGCATGAACCAGTGCTTGTATACCAAGTGCAGCACAAATTGTCTGACATTGTCCAAGGACTGAGAGTGTCATTGGATTTAACGTTGCAAAGCAACAGAAGAGCTATGAGAGGCACGATATGAAGCGGGCAGCTCTTGTAGTTTTATAGCGTGTACCAAAAGCATGATACAAAAGCAGTCTTGCATTCTGCTCCTATTGTAATGTGGTTGCTGTCAATGCCATAGCCACTGAACCACCATGGTATGTACTTCCTCAAGAGTCCCTGTTTGAAGCATTGGCTCGCTCAGTTCCAAGTTTGACTCACGGAGCACACTTTGCACTTAAATAATAGTGTAGCAAAAACATATATAAATAAAATTAACAATAGTGGTGCTACGTGAAACAGTCAAGTACATTATGCATAAAACTGCACTACGGTACAAGCTACAAGATTATGTGTTATCTTGACATGCCCCGACAGCTGTGCGACACTTGGTATGCAAAGAGGCAACAGTGGCTCATTTGGAAGTCAAGGCAAGAATCAATGCAGTAGCACAGGGAAGAAAATTAAAAAGCGTAACTGCACACAATTTACGGAGAGGCAGCGGCTGTAGAGCACAATGATGAAGAACAGACTGAAGGCCACATAGCAGAACATGAAGTTGAAGACTGGTGACATCTTGCACTATCTGTCAATATGGTACAGGTGAAATCTTTGCCCAAAATCAGGATAGTACAAGGCTTCAATTCCAGCTCCAATCAGAAAATATGGGATTACCTGTGATACAGCAGTATTAAATACAATGGCCATCAAGCTTTGCAAGAGATAGTAATCAAAGGCTCCAACTTAAAATTCAAATACACCAACTTCTAATTCCTAAAGCTAGAAATGAGCTCAACTATAGTTTGAAGTGACCAGCCCCCTGTTCAATGCATTTCAAATCATTCTAAGAACAATGTGCTGAAGTTAAATAACTGTAACAAGGTTACATCACATTTTTTTGCGGACTGGTGTGGATGATTTTGCATTAGTGGTGATTTACTACTGGAAGCAATGACAAAAGACAATACTAAGTTGGTGCCTGTGTGGCAACTTACAAGCATAGCTGCAAAGTCTGGTTAATGTAAACATAACCGCTCTCCTCAAAGCACAAACAGAATAAATGACCACGACAAATAATGCACAAATATGTCAACAGTAGCCAACATAATTTAGTCATATAACTAGAGTTGGGATTTCCGGGACTCGTCTCAGTTTCAAAAAATGTCCCAATGTTAGTGTCAGTTACGTACATGCATCTACCAAACTGCTTGCACCTAGATTTCAGCAAATCTGTTGTCCAGAAATGCTCCAGATTTACATTGGGTGTCCCAGAAAATTACAGATTGTCCCAGTTGTCCAGGTTTTCTATATTGTTTCCAGTGATTTAATAGACGTGCTTGAACTCACTTTGCCATTCAACTGTTAGTAATATTTTAGCATGGTCCGGGAGCACTAGTGATTTTCTCTGCCTGTGTAGCTATGGAGTCCTAATCATTTGTGCTGGAAACTGTTTTTCATTCCTTCAAAATTGCAAGAATAGTGAAAGTAACATATTTACTTCATGCGCATCAAGTGAAAAACAGCACCTGCCATCAAAGCAAGGAAAGAACAACAACCTTTTTTTTTTTCACATACAGACTGCCTGTGCAGCGCAGTCACAGCACAATAGACACAGGCAAATCCTAAATGCTAGATTGTTTTCTCAGCATATCCAAAGATTGTCTGGTTGCAATTGTTTTGCTTTTGAAACATTCCTGGTTAGTCTGTGTGCACACATATCAAACTCCTCTCTCCAAGTACAAAGAGAGAAAGGTCAAGTTATACTTGTGGAGGCACAAAGATTCTTGAAAAAAGAGGCAACTAGTGACGAGAAGAGACACTCATATAAGAAGAGAGTGAACAAAACAAGTGCTGTGCGAACAAAGTTTGACAAACAAGGAATGTGGCTATATGGATAAAAAAGAGCTAAATTTTCTTGGTGCTCAGCACTTGTCTGCAGCTTTTATTTAAACATTTATTTTCATAGGTGCTACTGTCTTCCGGGGAAGAAATCACGTTGATAAATGCTAGCCACAAGTTCAACACCTGTCCTGCGAGAAAGGATGATATAATTTCTCATGATCACGGCATGCAGCAGTTAAGAGTATACTGTGATACAAGAAGGGCTGCTGAAAGAGAGATCCCGCTCTTTAATGCATAAGCTGTTGGACCGTGCTTCCCTGCTGCATTTTAATGTTTAATCTGATTTATTCAGCTTCCTCTGCCATGTGTGCATGTACTATTATACATATTAAAGAATTATAAGGTTTAACGTCCAGAAACTGCACAGTAGGCTATGGGGTTGCTGTAGTGAAAGACTCCAGAATAGCTTAGACCACTGCAGGCTCTTTGACATGCACCTAGGTCCAAGTAAACAAGTGTTTTCGCATTTAACTCCCTTCGAAATGTGGCCGTCACAGCCAGGAATGCCGTAGCCACAGAGCTACCGCAGCAGTTATTGACCCTTTTTGCGGCGATCCCGTGGGCGCTGCCATGTTTGATCACGTGGTGACGCATACATTGTTTGCCTCAACTGCCTCCGTTGCCTCTGTGTTTACAATAGATGTGTATGACGCTGGTGCGGCTTAGCAAACACCTCTCTCTTTTGGGAGATATCGTAGACGGTGACTGGGTGGATGACAACGAAGCATTGGCCACAACTTCAGAGAACATGCAAAAGAGCTTTTGGAGCTGATTAAGCTACGTCCAAATGTCGCGAGCAGCATATATGGTGCTTGTTCTAAAAGCGGGGCTAAATATGTATTCCAAGCTATCCAAACTTTCCACTCATGAATTGAATCAGGATTAGTGCATTTTGCTCTTCGTTCTTTATTTGGCAAATCATTTGAAGAAGCGGCGTGTCACCTTTCTGACTCAGTAAAGTTCCTCGGTTTGGTCACTATCTGTTTATTTTCTGCCTAGTCGCTCACAGAGGTGCTCGGTTCCTCTAGATTTGGTCTTGCTGCACACAAGACTTGAAATGTACATAGCTGTTTTGTACATTGTAATACCTTGTAGCAAAGATGTATTATCGCTAGTAACTCGCTTACTCTTGCAGACCATCACGAGACATCCGGCTTCGACCATTCGTGCACTACCGGTGTAGTCGTCATTTATTGTGCGTATTTAGTGCACATATATTAAAGTGTGAACCCATTCACTCATTCTTGACACGTTGGCGATAGAGTGGGAGTAATAAAGTTTCCGTGCCAGTTGGGGTAAATGTGTGGATACTGTGCGTGAAACTTACTGTGTCAGGAAGCGGCGCTACTCCCTTTGTCATTGTTTAACGAGTCATTCTTGCTGACGTTCCAGGGGTGAAGCCCTTTCTTTAAAGGTTAGCGATACAACGCTGGCAGATGAGCAAATTTCTGTGTCCTCGAGGAAAGCCGTACATCTCGAAGTGCCAGTAACATGTACGGACAGTTGCAGCAGCAGTCCGCGAACTTGGCCACACAGACTTATTCAATTCCTTAATATGACAGTCACTATTTTTGCCGCCAAGTACTGCACACGTCTTCAATCCACATGATTCAATCCAGCATGATTGAAGCAGTGTGGTAGCAAAAACTCAGTTGCATTTCCGACAGCTGATTGCACAGAAGCAAGGTAGAAGCGGTAATGGTTTCGTATTCGTGCGCTGTTGCTGAGGCCAAGTGCGACGCGCCGCCGAAAGCACCATCTCTTTTCTCTAGAACAAACTACTCCGCGAAAAGGGTCAATGACAAATATCATCCTCATCACACCTCCTGTAATCATAGTAAAACAAACCCCACTGTGCTCTCCACAGACAATATGAAAAGAGCAAGGAAAGAGCTGACACACACCTTCTCCCCATGCTCTGTATCAGCCATCATTTGACGCAGTGTCTGCAGAACGCGCACACATAGCCCCTCCTCCCGCTCCTGCAACAGGCGCTGGGTATGTTGCACCAGCTTGGAGACAAAGGAGGCACAGCGGGCCTGTGCCTGGGGCCGTGCAGGGAACAGCCGCTGAGGCTCATGCAGAACATCCACCAGCACCGACAACTCGCTCTGTACTAGTGGCCTGAGCTGCTCTTCCAGCACCAGCACCAGCTCTTGCAGCACCTCGATCACTGTTCTATCACTTGGATGGCCGCGTGACACCTCCTGCAGGACGTCAACAACAGAGTGTTTCAAGGCCAAATGCAACAAACTTTCAATCTGGCTAAATTGTAATACACTTGGACCTCGTAATAACGAAACGGGATATAAATAAATAATGGTTATAATGAAGCAAATGCAATTCCCTTTGAAAACCCAATAGAGATCCATGTATTTTAAGCCTCGTTTTAAACAAGTGAAATTGTTCTGCCAATGGATATAATGAACTAGATTCGTCTCTATAAGCAAAAATACCGACCAGTGTGCACTAAGCATATCGCTTTCTGCCAGGATCCACAGTCGTTTGATGCAGCAGTTCGAAATTAGAGCATCCAAAATGCCGTCGAGCAGTAATGGCCTTTCTCACCGCTGCGCGTAGCCACGCGCACAGTGGCTGCACGCAAGCAGCACTCATTTATCTTATCGCACCTTCCTCTTGCTGCGGCACGTAACTGGCAAAGCTAGGTGCACCCTCCGAGACTGCGATCTCAGAGGCCAGACCTAGGCCGGTATTTTGTAGCGATGCCTTTCCAATGCTAATGCCTTTTCAGGCTTCTCGCGCTTGGTCAGTGGTCACAGCGACGGTCTGCTCACGTTATCAATGTGATCAGCTGGCCGTGAACGGTGGATGATAAGACTAGTATAGAATAAAGCATAACGCATCGCTACAAAATATCGGCCCCAGCTGAGCTGCGCCACATATCGAGGCTGATACTTGAGCGCGGCGTGATAAAAACTAGTGCCTCCACTTCTCTCTTTCACTACGGTGTGCTACGCAGTGCTGACTCACCTAGGCATGACCTTATAGAGTGCATGAAACCAGCACAAGCCCACTGATCTGTCTACTATGTTTACAGAGATCAGGGCACGAGTTGGCCATGCCAAGCCGACGCGCTCACACAGCAGAGCCGCAGGGCCTCAAGAAAGCGCCGGATCTGATAGTTTCACTTTCAAGGGCCGAACGCGTCCACATATATGTCTGTGTTTCTGGTGCTGTGCCAGGCTCTGTTGGCCAGATACTTTGACGGGTTTCACAACAAAATGAGCGAGCCAAGTGGTAAACGAAAGCGAAAAACCATCACATTGGAACACAAGGACGCTGCCATAACGACTGTCACGTCAGGATTAAAAGTGCAACATGCCGGAGAATCTTTTGCTGTTGTTTTATTGAATTTTCATCACATACGCAGCTGCAAAGTGGTTCGTAAGGCCACGGAACCGTAGTCTTCTTTGAATATTTAAAGTTGTGCATACCACTGGGCATATACTGCAGTAAATGGAATTAGTCGGTATAACGAAGTAATGAAAATAATGAAGTAATTTTGGGTTTCCCTTCAACTTCGTTATAACGAGGTTCAAGTGTATATACTATTGAAGCAATCTTGGCAAAGATGCAAGCATGATAATTCTCCTATTTTCTTACTACCAGCCTTAATATTAATAACAGCATATAATAGCACCTAAGAAGACAATGCATGTACCTGGTGGTTAGCGCATACGACACATGTCCCTTATCCACACATCCCAGAACATGGCGTCCAAGATTTTCAGTGTGCCATAGGTGCCACATGACTTAGAAGTGTGCCATAGGTGCCGTCCTTGGCATGACTTCCAAGCCATGCCAAGGAGGCCTGCTGGTTCTACACGTTCTAGGTTCTGCATCATTTCAGGTGAGTCGAAATGGCTACATTTTTCCCAGCTTCATTATCAAAAAACCATCAATTATTGCCCACTTTTTGTGATGCATCCACTAGTATTTCAAACGTAATATTTTGCCCAGATGTTGTTCTATATCTACAGTATCTGTAACTAGACATATTTACTTGGTCGAAAATTTCTTTCGAGTTGATCTTTAAGCTTCCCAGGCATGTGTTTACTATTTCAACACGGCTTGCTCCTGGATATGTGCTTCCACCAGCAGCAGAGTTGCAGATTCACTTTACATGTGTCACTCATGCTACTAGTCACCAATCGCAGTCATGCAATTCCACAGAAATCTCATAGCACCTGCTGAAATACAGCCAACAAACAATGCAACAGCAGTGCCTACAGCCACTGGCACTTGGGACCCTGTTAGTAGACTGATGCAGAAGCTATTATCTCTAACAAATGCCGGTATATTCTTTTATCATGCACATAAAATCTGTCAGCAGGTTGCTTTTATGGCATTTTTCAAATACATTTTCTACCATCACTCTTTCAACACATGGCAATAGAGCAGTTACCATTGTGTTCACGATGAGAACTCCAGCATTAGGCCCACACTTAAAAAATAGCTGCTGTGCATCAGTATCTTGGATGGACTAGGCAGATACCACAAGAGTAGTATATTCAGTTTATGATACAAACAAGTGTGCCTGTTGGAAAAAAAAAAGATTGAACTAACACCCGTTGTTGCCATAATATTAACTACTCCTGTGAGTGCAATACGCAGCTTTTCTACAGAATTCCGCATGCTCTAGAGCACATTAGAGTGAATTATTGGGCAACTCTGCTCCTGTAGGAGGCATATTAAACACTAAGAAAACAAATTATGTTTTATTCCGCCCATGCATAAAGACTATCACAAGTGAAGCTAACATCCCTTTTGAGGGGCAAAGAATCAAACGCACAAAAATTTCTTGGGGTACTTTTTCAAAACAACTTAGACTGGTCCACGCGCACTATGTCCACTCCAGCATTTTAAGGTCTATTGGTATTACTTGCAAATTACGACAACAGCTTCCACAATGCTTAAAGAAGCAATTATATTACACAGTAGTAGTTCATTCGCATCTGCATTGCAGTCTTCTTGTATGGGGGAATATGACTAAAGTTAACAGAGGTAGTAATCATGTCTTGCAAAAGAAAGTTCTACGGCTGATGAAGGGAGTGTTATACAAGTTTGTGTTGGTGCCTCTTTTTAAAAAGCACGAAGTACTAAGTATTGCAAACGTCAAGGAGAAAAAATTTGTAATGGTTATTTACTACCAGGTAATATCTGATCCTCTAGGGCTTTTTTTCGGAAGTTTCTTCTTGTGAAAGATCAGAGCCACAACCTACACCTTAAAGAAAAAAAAGCCTTGCAGGAATTATGGCACTAAAAACTAAGCTACCAGATTCTGCATTTTTAAAATCAACACCCTTTTTCATCAACAGAATTGAGGAGTATTGCTCATCTGTAGTATAAAAATTCTTGTATTCCATATATTTTAAGTCAAATGTGTTACTGTACACATATATTTCTTGTGCTTGTAGCTATTGCTTTTTTGTGTACTGTTAATTCGTTTTATAGGATTCTAACACTGAACATTCTGTCATTTTGGGGGGGAATTGGGTTTTTTGGGGGCAGGCATCCTGTCAGGCTTTTTTGCCTTTTCACTGGTCCCCTAGGCACCTGTACATTTTTGACAGTGGGGCTGTTTAAGCCGCTTGTCAGTCCGTAGAGCGTGTACAAAAACCTCGCTGAACGATGACGTCACCGCGCTTTGCCTAGCAACCACCTCGCGGAGCGGCATGTACTTCGCCTCCTCTCCGTGCCGTGCACATGTTGCCTTGACATGGGACGTTAATAAAAGGGAAGCAGAGCATGTGCGCGGCGCGCACTATGCTCAGGAGAGAGAAAAAGAAAATGAGAGTGAGAGAGAGAGAAAGAAATTTTAGCAGCACCAACGAGGCAATTCGCAGGGCTGCTGCCGACGCTGTCCGTGTTTCCCCGTTTCCCCGCGTTCGCGCCTAACGCGTGTGGTGTCTGTGACTGCAGCAGGTGCCTCTGGCGGCGGCTCGGCAGGTTTCGACCAGCCATGCCCAGGCAAGTGTGGAGGCGCTGCTTGGCCGTGACGTCACCTGGGAGATAAAGCTCGGAGCCGCCGCGATAGCGGCAGAACTCTCGTTGACTCTGTGGTGAGTACATTTAGCCTTAACATGGGACGACATGATTCGGAATACCGTGCCTAGCAGCACTTAGCATTTCCTAGCAAAACTTAGCCAAGCCTAGTAAAACCTAGAAGAAGCTAGGTCGATCACCAGCTCGGCTGTTTACTCCAGCCTTGCACCACTAGTGCAAGCTGCCCACATTTTTTTTCTTTTTTTTCTGGTCGCCTAAAATAAACTTCAAACTTCATATTCAGTAACCTTAGTAGTGCCATTATGCCAAGAAGTAGCAAGTAAATGGCCATAACAAAGCTAGAAATACTACCCGATGAAGAATACAGCCCCTAAAGACTGTGGGCATTTGGCCAAAGCAGAGAGATGTGCTCTCTGAAATGTTTTCAGATCGGTGACTTTTCAGGAGTGTTAATTTGGGCTAGTTGGTTGAACATCGACATAGTGAACATACAGCACGGACAACAGGACATGGTAAGACAACAACATGGGCCCTGTGTTGTCGTCTTTCCACAGTCCTGTTGTTCGCGCTGTATGTTCAGCATGTCGTTGTGACTTTTGTTTGCTTAGTACATCGTCACTGCTCGTTTTGATAAAATGCTGTTTGAAGTTAGTCCATGTCAGCCCATTAAACCTTTCTTCTTCCCTGTCCACTTATGTGCTGCAGTGTTCAAGTTATAGACAAATTGCTAGCCCAATACGCTATGTTACCTGGTGACATTTTTTTTCTAGCAAAGGATTAAGAAAATGTCTAACAAGCATTATTTTTGGTGTTGTTGGTCTTATTGCCAGGCAGCCCAACTAAAGTCTTTCATGATTTATATGACACAAATCCTATAATCAAACATAAATTTAAATATATATACATATATATATATAATGAACTACTATTTTCACGTAGTACAAGACAATTCTGACCAAGCCAATACGTACAGTAGGCCTCTGTGGTGATTGTTCCACAGGCTCGCGCTTTGGCGCCCGGGCAGAGGAAAGCCAGGCACGTGTGTGTTTGCTGATCAGGGCAGTCTTGTCAAACATGGCTGACACCTGAGACTCGAGATCCAAGGGGATGGCAATTCCACGGCTTTTAGCTGCAGGCAACACAGCGTGGTTGTGTACCACACAAGTACCAGCTCACACATCAAGGCAAGATTCGAGAAAAGTAGGCAAGGTTAAATTACTGCACTTGTAAGAATGAACTGCAACCACAAAAGGCATAAACATGAGCATATGCTATACTCACCCCCCCCCCCCCCTCCTCTTTTCACCAGGTGCTAAATAAGGTTTCTGTAACAGTAATTTCATCCAAATCTAGCCAATCTTGAGCCTATTAAAGGGGCCCTGAACCACTTTTTATCGAAGTGGAAAAAGGCATTTGAAGTGAAAATAGGCTATTTCAGAAATACTTTGGAGTAAAAAGTACTTCAATGCGTTCAGCAGAAGCAGAGTTACTGGCAATCAAACACGGCCTCCGCGTGCTCCCATTCCTTCTTCAATGCCTTGCACTGCGAAGGCTACGGCGGAGTGGGGCGTGGCCACAATGCTCTGCCTTCTAAATGTCACCCTGGTGCTCAGTTCCAATTTCATTTTGGATGTTAACGTAGACGCCATAACTTCCGATTTTTGTGCCTACAATGCGCTAAGCATAAGCCAAACACAGTTGTACTCAGCGAGCCGCAGTGGGCTTAGGCAGTGGACTCATGGCGGCACCCCGCGGCGGTCACGATATCTACGCTACGTAGCCAACCGCAGCTACCAATAGCAGCCGCGTATGGGAATCCGTTTTATTACGAAATAAAGCGTCCAGCAAAGAGTGAGGAACATTCAGTTCTTTTTAATAAAAAGAAATTAAGTGCAAGATTCTTGGTAAGTCATTAAATTTTCAAGCGCCGATACTGCTGTGTCATTGGCCTTCTAGCTTTCATGGCAGCCTACAATAGAACCAGCTCACTGCACTTAAATAGCTAGTAACAATTTGCTGCGATGTCGCATAGATTACTTCTTGTAGTATAGACCGTTAGCACACGCAGTTCCATGTGGATACATGATACAGTCTATATATTTTCTAATTGTCAACATTTGTGCTTTAACACCATAAGCATTTCTTTTTCTTCAAGTAAATGATGTGCGGAGCAGTAACACATGCTGCACTAGCCCTGGGATGCACAAGGGAAATAATCCATAGAATCGACAGAATTGGTAGACACTAGCCTTGTCTTTTGTACCGCAAGCCATTTTTCTGTTCAATTTTTCTTTCTTTTGTCTTTTATTAATTTATTTTCTCTTACTGCTATATGTCTGCATAAAGTTCGCGAGAACTTGAATGCATTCACAACAAATAATTTATTTATTTATTAATCAAGCAAATGGGTTGACTTGATAAATGTGAACACAGGAGAATGAACATCCCTCTACTTCTGTCCAGTTCCAAGTATTGCAAGTCCCTTGAACATACCCCAATCAAATGATTAATGCTTTTTGCTAACAATGAAACCAATAATGAGGCTGTTAAAGGACAAGCTCGGTCAGTCACAGCAGTATAAAAAAAAGGCAGAAATAACACACACAGCAGTGCTCATTACCAAGCAGACCTGTTCCCGATTTATTTACACATACATATTTACCATGTGCAGTGAGACATACAAAAGAAAAATTCATGCCGAAAAACCTGTAGATGGTACAGTTGACTCTCCACTACTACTAATTGATACTACAAATTTCCACATTCTGACTCTATTTGAAAAATCCTTGTTGTTTTGCTATTGGCAAGGATTGCACAACTCCTTAAAACTTATCTTACATATTTTTGCTTTCTTACAATGTTTCACCAATATCTTGCATTTCTTGATGCTGTTCCCACTCCTTTATTAATTCACTTGTGCCTTTGCAATACTCTTATTTTGTTTCATCCCTGTGGTCACAGATGGCTTGTCATATACACCACTGCATGCTAACATACTTCCTTGATCTATGTTTTGCATTTTTTACTGCATTAACTACTGCAGTCGAACCTACTTATAAAGATACTGGTTTTAACAATATATTGTATGTAACAATGAGCAGCCGATGCACCATCAACTTTTGTATGTGTTCTATAGCGAAATAAACCACTTACTACAATGCTCCCATTCCGCCATTATAGGTTATAACTATAACTGTGCCTACTGGGTGTGTGTGCCGAGAGGAAAAAGAAAGCAAAATCCTTGAAAAACAAAGGCTGAAGCTTGCTAAAAGTAATTATCGTAAATGTGTGAAGCTTGTGCATGTTGGTAACACCAGCATATACTGACATTAGTTGCGCACCGCTTTACCAAGCGGCTGGGGCACCGCGATCACTCCCCTCGGCTGTGCCCCTTTTCTCTCAGCAAAAACTACCTCTACACATAGCACGGCACCACGCCTATCACTTGACACCACTTGCGCAGGATAACATGCCACCTGATGGCTTCGAGACTAGTCTCCCCGCACGAACTTGATGGTAAAAGGGCACAGCCCCCAGCCCTAGGTGATCCTGCGACTCTGAATTGACACTAAATGTACCTTGGCACACTAGGAACACTTATAGTATGCCTTTGCAGCCATATTGGGCACCTAAGCCACACACTCATCACCTGAAGCATGTTCTTCACTGTAACGGGAGTTTTAATTAGTTCTAAAGAAATATAACGAGAGCACTTTGAAATGTCAAACTTGCCTATTGCATTCCTCATTACGTATATTTTATGACACTTTTTAGCGACTCAGGGCACGCTAAAGTGGTCCTCTTGAAATTGACCAAAAAACCACCTCTGGATACTGGTGTGAGTAGCCATATAATGCTTCACATTTTAAAAAAAGCCACGAGCCGCTGCATTCGCCTGCATGCCCCACACCTTTACCACACTTGCCATTGTGTCGCACACCTTGCATGGCTTGCCTTCGTTGACCTAGCGCGCCCCTTTTACCTTCTCCCTTTTACCCCTCCGACATCGACGCAGTTGGCTCGTGTATCAGTGGGTTCAGCAGGTGACAGGAGAGGGGTGTGTGAGGCCCGCAATGTGTAGGGCGATGCGACGAAGGTGTGCCATGCGGGGTGCGTGGCACAAAGGCAGGTGTTGAGAAGGTGTGAGGCACACAGGATACTGCAGTGGCTCTTCTTTTTTGTTCTTTTCCTGGATTTCACATTCCTTTTCTTTTCTACGCAGACACCCCATAGCCAGATTTAATTGTTGGAGCCAATAATGCTGTGTGGGAACATTGTAGTAGATTTATTTTACCATAGAACACACAAAATTTCATGGTGGGGCAGCATCTCATTGTTACATTCGAGTATTGTCAAAACCGATAATGCTATAAGCGCGTTTCACTGTACTTCTTGCTGTCAAATTAAAATGTTTCCATGTTTGTCCCCTCTGTACTTTTTCACACAACCCGGTTATAACAACTATCGGTTATAATAATGTGATTTTCTTGGCACTCGAATACTGTTAGAAGTGGGTTCAACTGTACTCACTTGCACCTCATTTTGATGTTGTGCAACACACTACAGCTGCCAAGCTGCTAACAGCCAATCAAAGTAATAAAACACAGAGTAGATAAAATAAGCGAAAAAGCAGTGCGAACCTATTTCAGCCAGGGTTCGTATGCAGCCTTCAACATTCATTCGCTGTTGAAGTGCAAGCCATGTGCAGGTGGATAATCGGAAGGCAGCTTGGAGAAGCCGAACAAACACTGGTTGGTGAGTCTAAAAAATAAAATAAACTTTCACTGGAAGATCTGGTTGCAGATGAGGCCTCAGCCACGATTATCAAATTACTTACTTGTCCCTATTTGTAAATGCAGCATGTTGAGAGGAAAACAGACAGACACCGAATAAAGAAAAAGTTAGCCTGCAGCACTCCTAAAATTTTTCAGCCTGCATTCACAGCCAAGCTGTCACAATGCAAGCTTTATGGGAGTTTTGCAACATTCAATTTCTATGCTACATAGAATTCACTTTCTCTTAGGTGGCACAGCACATCAAAGAAGTCAACAGCCCACATAATTTTTTTTTTATTGTTGTTTCCGTTGTGCACAATAGCTGCGAAAGCAATGTATAGCCTTGTGCCCAATAGGAGTACAGTCAACGAGCAATTTTCCAGACACCCAATTTTTCAGACATGCCCGATAAATCGGACGCCTTTGCGGCACTGCCACGCACCCCATAAAGTCAACATATAAGAACGTCTGAAATTTCGGACGCAAAAACCCTTCGCCGTCGATTTTCTGGACTTTTTGCCATGAGCGCAGGTTCAAAACGGTGTTATCGAAGATACCTCCACTGTCACTTTGATTACATCGCCGCCTCGAACAGGCACTCTCACACGCAGATCCGCTGACAGCCACTACCGCACCGTGGCAACATCATGCCAACCTACTTTAATGTTCGCTACCAAGCTTTATGCTGTTCTGTGCCATGTTTTTTATTGAGAGAACTTGCCACCGTCAGCAATGGCACTGACTCCACCTTCGTCATCCTCGCCAATGGCTTCGAAGCTCGGAAAGCACTACATGTTGCATGTCAATTCCCAAAAATACGCTTTGCCTCATTACAGAAATGTTATGCGGTGAAGCATACCAAGGTAGGGAAGGGGCAATGGTCACGGGACGCAGTATGCATTCCTTAATTACACATGTGTGCACCTGCCGTCTCCTATCCATCACAGTACAAGCACCAATACGCCTAATAAGTGTACTGGCAGGCCTCCAGAGCTATTTCAGATGTGCCTGTGGCGATTTGTGCCCTTGGTGCCAGTAAAAGGCATGCGTTCGTTTTTTCGGACTGCCCGATTTTTCTGACGTTTTCGCGGCCCCTAGGGAGTCCAAAACATTGGACGTTGACAGCTTTATCTCAGATGATTAGTATGTGATCCTTGGCCCTTAATAACTACCTCCAGCATGACATTGCTAAAATATTTTTATTTTTATAATACTTCTGTAAGTCAGATCACATGCATGCACAAAAATAATGCCTTTGTCCTGCATTTCAATAAGGCCAATGCTTCAGAAACAATTGCACAATCTAACGCTAAATTGTGGATTTTGTTATCTCGAGACTAAAACAACATTCTAAGTGAATGTGTTACACCATGAAAACAAATGGCATCAATGCGATGCATGTCAATCTCTCATCAAGTGCTGCTATATTGCTCAAGTAAGAAAGTGTAACCAACAAACAAGAAAAATTTGGCAAAACAAGAAAAATTTGGCAGAAGTTTTGTGTCAACAAGACTCATTGACCTGGTTGCTGCTGCACAAGCCTCATCTGACACAAACTTTCTATTTTGAAAAAAGTATAATAAAATGTGGTTTACCAGAACAGGCTGTAAAAAGAAAAACATCAAAGACTTGGATTTATATGATTTATTTATGTAACGCTCTTAACAGACCTTACAAAAATCATGTTATTTATGTAACGTTTGCAAAAATGAAAAAAAATAATAAAAAAAGTGCTGCTGCTGTCACAGTCACCAGTTTCCTTCCTGCAATGCTGTCAAGTGTTTCACTGTTGCAATATCTTACCTGCACAGTGGCACTTTGTTCTGAAAAAGGCGAGTTAAAGAAAGTCGTGATGATGTTCATGACAGTATTTGTGACGTAGTTCTCTAACTGCTGGTCAGCATGACGCCGGTCATGCGTGGCATTGCAGACCTATGGGAGGGAACAGTAAATATTTTAGCATGTCTCTCTGTACACTCAACGGGTGAATAACAGCAGTGCTAAATGTACAAGCAAGCAGAAATATAAACTAAAAATTATGCTCTATACTTCAAGAAACATTTGCACCCCATGGGGGCTAATCTTGACCCCGAACAATCGTCTATCTTGCATGTGATTTCCTTCCTCAATTTACAGAAGCACACAGTACTTTCTGGTCCCGAACTGCATGGCGTTGAAAGCGAGTATTAGAAACGAAATGCATGCAAAATATTGACCCTTTTCGCGGAGTAGTTTATTCTAGAGAAACGAGATGGCACTTTCGGCGGCGCACTGTACATCGCCTCAGAGAATGCGCACGAATACGAAACCATTACTGCTTCTACCTTGGTTCTGTGTGATCAGCTGTCGGAAATGCAACCGAGTTTTCGCTCACGCGCTGTGCTCCAATCATGCTGGATTAAATCATGTGGATTGACAACGTGTGCAGTAGTTTGCTGCAAAAATAATAACTGGCATATTAAGGAATGGAATGAATGTGTGGCCAATTTCGCGGACCGCTGCTGCACCTGTCCGTACGTATTTAAGGCACTTCGAGATGTACAGCTTTCCTCGAGGATATAGAAATTTGCTCATCCACCAGCGTTGTATCACTAACGTTCAAAGAAAGGGCTTCAGCACTGGTACGTCAGCAAGAGTGAGTACCACTCGTTAAACAATGACAAAGGGAATAGCGCCGCTTCCATTCATAGTAGGTTTTGCGCACAGTATCTACACACATTTACCCCAACTGGCACGGAACCTTACACCCACTCTTTCGCCAGCGTGTCAAGAATAAGCGAATGGGCACACACTTGAACATATGCACACTTTATACACACAATATATTACAGTACTACACCGATAGCGCATGAATGGTCAAAGCTGAATGTTTCGTGATGGTCCACAAGAGTAAGCGAGTTACTAGCGATAATACGTATTTGCTACAAGGTATTACAATGAACAGAACAGCTATGTTTCAAGCCTTGTGCGCAGAAATAACAAATCTAATGGAACAGAACACATCCACAAGCGATTAGACAGAAAAAAATCAGATAGTGACCGCACCAAGGAACTTTTCTGAGTCAGAAACATGACAAACCGCTGCTTCAAAATATTTGCCAAATAAGGAACGAAGAGCTAAACACGCTAATCCTGATTTAATTCATGAGCGTAAAGTTTGGATAGCTTGGAATACATATTTAGCCCCGCTTTTAGAACAAGCACCATATATGCTGCTCGCGACATTTGGACGTAGCTTAATCAGCTCCAAAAGCGTATTTGCATGTTCTCTGAAGCTGTGGCCAAAGCTTCGTGTCATCCACGCAGTCACCGTCTACGATATTGTTACGGGGAAAGGAGGTTTAAAATATATTTACAGGGATATTTACAATGCGGCCACTGGCATATAAAACATACAAGATGGCAACACCAATCCGCGCGCCATCAGAGAGCGTCGTCATCTTCCGTACTGTCCTCAGCTTCATCTCGAGCACCGCTTGGCAACATGACCCCCGGCAGCGAAGGCGCCGTCCCGGTGCTGGCTAGATCGTCCGAGTTGTATTGCTTGAGGCGGGTGACCTGTACGACATCGGTGCAAGGTCGAGACGTGGTGGAATCGAGGGGCGTGATTTCATATGTGACGTCGGCCACTTGGCGCAAGACCTGGTAGGGGCCAGGGTAAGTCGAAATCAACTTTTCGCAAAGGCCAACTTGTCGTGACGGTATCCAAAGAAGGACCCTATCACCAGGGTTGAAGTGGGCATCGCGATGGCGGGCATCATGGAAGAGTCGTTGCTTGTCCTGCGAAGTGGTAAGGCGCAGGCGTGCAATCTGGCATGCCTCTACAACTCTGAAGATGGCGTCACGGGCGTATTCTGACGACAAGTCGAGAACGGCGGGAAAGAGGGTGTCAAATGGCAGTGTGGAATTTCTTCCACACGAGGTAAAATGGGGAAAAATCAGCATAGTCATGTCGGGAGGAATTATAAGAAAATGTTACGAAGGGCAAAGTGGCGTCCCAGTCATTATGGCCGGCGGAAACATACATAGCAAGCATGTCTTTGATAGTTCTATTAAGACGCTCTGTGAGGCCGTTAGTCTGAGGGTGGTACGCAGTTGTCAACTTGTGCTTTGTAGCGCAGGAGTGCAAGAGGTCCTGGACTAACTTCGAAATGAAATAGCGGCCCCGGTCTGTGAGGAGCTGTCAAGGAGCACCGTGGTGAAGTATAACGTCTTCAAGCAAGAAGTCTTCTTTTTCTTTCTGGGGTTTTACGCGCCAAAACCAGTTCTGATTATAAGGCACGCCGTAGTGGAGGGCTCCGGATTAATTTTGACCACCTGGGGTTCTTTAACGTGCCCTACAACGCAAGCACACGGGCGTTTTTGTGTTTTTGCATTTCACCTTCATTGAAATGTGGCCGCCGCAGCCGAAATTCGATCCCGCGACCTCGTGCTCAGGAGCAAGAAGTCGGCGACGTTGGTTGGAAGCGTCTGAGTGATAGCGTACCGGGTCGTGTAGTCAGTAGCGACTGCTATCCACTTATTTCCACAGGTAGATAGTGGGAAGAGGCCAAGAAGGTTAAGACCAACCCTAAAGAATGGCTCCGATGGGACGTCAAGTGGTTAAAGGCGGCCAGCTGGGAGTACTGCTGCTTTTTTGTGGCGCTGGCACTTTTCACAGGAAGCGACATAACGGAAAACGGAACGGTAAATACCGGGTCAAAAGAAACAATGCCGAACACAGTCATACGTGCTAGAGACTCCGAGGTGACCCGCGATAGGCACATCATGTAGCTGTGTGAGGACAGTTTGACGCATATGTGTAGGAATAACCAAGAGCAGTTCAGGACCGTCAGGGCGCATGTTGTAGCAGTACAAGACGTCATCCTGCAGCACAAACATACGCAGAGAAGGGGAAGGTGTCTCATAAGTTAGCCGAAGAATTACGTCTCGCAAGAAGGGGTCACGGCGTTGTTCATCTCCGATGTTCTGAAACGCAGTAAGTGACAGCACGCAGGCATACTCGCAGCTGTCGGGAAGCTCCGGGATGGCGTGACAAGCAATCGGCATTTTCATGCCATCGGCCACTCTTATGCACAACGGTGTATGAGTACTCTTGGAGTCGTAGCACCCACCGACCGAGACGTCCAGTAGTATCCTTTAGAGATGAAAGCCAGCATAAAGCATGATGGTCGGTGATAACTGTCAACGGCCGGCCGTACAAGTAGGGGCGAAATTTACCCACTGCCCAAATGAAGGAAAGGCACTCGCGTTTAGTAATGGAGTAACTACGCTCTGCTTGGGACAGAAGACGGCTAGCGTACGCAATAACACGGTCCCAACCTTGCTGGTGCTGAGCCAAAACAGCGCCGATTCAATAACCGCTGGCATCAGTTCAAACTTCTGTTGGAGCGGTCACTTCAAAATGGGCTAGAACTGGTGGTGAAGTGAGCCGAACGGTAAGCTCAGCGAACGCAGTAGCTTGCTCTAGATCCCAGACAAAAACCGCGTCTTTCTTGAGAAGTTCTCTGAGAGGGTATGCAACGTTAGCGAAATTGCATACGAACCGGCGGAAGTATGAGCAGAGGCCCACAAAGCTTCGAACGTCGTTGGCACAGGTCAGCATGAGAAAATTCTTGACGGCGCGAACTTTCTCAGGATCAGGGCGGACACCAGAAGAATCGACGAGGTGTCTAGAGCACAGTAAGTTGCCGGCGGCTGAAGTGGCATTTTGATGAATTGAGCTGAAGCCCAGCCTTCCAAAACAGAGGTTTGCTAAGCCGCAGCAGCGTCATACACATCCTTTGTAAACACGGAGGCAATAGAGGCAGTTGAGGCAAGCAATGCACGCATCACCACGTGATCAAAAATGGCAGCGTCCACGGGATCGCGGAAACAAGGGTCAATATGACAAATATTGTTTGGGGACAAGAGAAGCCCCAAAGGGTGTAAAACACTTCTTGAAATGTCATTCTGTCACAACAAAAATGCACCAAAGAAGAATTAAAATACTACATTATTAGCGTGTACATTTCTTATAAATGTCATTCTGTCACAACAAAAATGCATCAAAGAATAATTAGAATACTAACTGCATGGGTGCACCACCAAGGCACACTCGTATGAATCATCCTCCTTTTTGCGTGAATTTGCGAAACCAAGTGGCAATTTGCACTTTTTTTTTAATACAAAGTATGCCGGTTGAAAAAGACAGGTTCACCTATCAAAATGTTGGCCAGCCTGTCCAAGGCACTTTACCCTGTTTCATCCACCTTTTATACCACAGTGCATTTCCATCAGTTGTGGGACTGCGCGACTCCCACGCGTTCCCTGATGTTGTTTTCCCCGCATAGCTCGCGTCTCGTGTAATTCGGCTTCTCCGCGTAGCTAAGCGCCAGCGGCGGTCGTAGTGGTTGCGGCGCATTGCGAGAGATGGCTTGAGTGTCGCGATGCTAACGCCACCGAACGGCGGGGTGACTAGGGAGCAAAAGGTCGAAGGCGCTTCCTCTTTGGGTTGGGATCGGTGAGCGATGCGGACGTCCAGCCCGTGCGCCGATCCACACTTCGCGAGACCGTCTCGCGTGGCTAGGAGCAGGGCACTGGTATGGACAAACACGGATCATTCGAACATGCCACCATTCGCGTGACCGTACACGTGAACGACTAGGCGATGGTGTCATAGCATGGGGCGAACATAATCGCTCGCTATCCGTTCGCGATGAGTCGGACTTCCTTGATCTTTAGTTTGTTTGCACTATTCTGTTGTCGTACCTTTGTCCCAAGAGAGCGTGTGAGACCCCACACAGTCAGCATCAATTTCGACTTAGGTCATGAGTTTGCAATACGGCAATTAAGATGCCGTCCATGCAGTAATTCTGCCCCACAAATAACTAGTTTCCCATACTACACTTTGTCACAAAGCACAGCCAAATCCTTCATCCTGTAATACCATACAGCTCTTGAAGTACAACTACTATGTCAATTGCTCAAGTAAGAATTTGTAGTTTAGTGCATTTAATGACTACTTTAGCACTACACAAAACAGGGAGAATCAGAGAAATGCAGTAAGTTTTTGTTATCCAACACTCCAACCTATGTCGGGAAAATTAGCATGGGCAAAAAATAATACATGCCATGGCCACGTCGACAAGAAAGTTGTCAAAAAGTGTCCATATGTGGTGAGATGCATAAATTTCCTTCATTTCCACCTCCGTGTCAATGAAACAGTGTGAAAGGAAGTTGATGTAGGCATCTTTGACCTCAGGAAGACAGTCAGGATGGGATACAACCCTGCAGACAAGGCATGCAATGTGTTATAGCTAAAACAATGTGGCATGGAGTTATAACTACTCATGCAAACCTGACATTAGTTTTAGATGTACTAGTGCTTTCAGTTGAACTGCACTCATGTTATAAAACTCAACACACTGCTGAAAACAAGTTAGCATGATTTCTCTTTTCACACATAATGTAACTAATTCATCGAAACATGCACAAGACACACATACAAAATTTCTCCAAAGAAAAATTACTAAAGAATGAAGGAACTAGTTTTAAAGAAATTAAAATTAAAAGTGATGTCCTGGTTTGAACAATAATAAGCTTTAAATGCATTAAGGAAAGGTTTTCTGAAAACTATAATTCTAACAATTATGGCCAACATAAACTTGTGTTGCTATGAGACTTATAAGTTACTAATGATGACATCAATCTAAGAGATTCAACTTAGAACATGACTAAAGAGATCGGCTTTATTAGCCATGAATGCACCAACATACGAGTAGCTCAGATGAAATAGACAAACGTGGTGAATATCAATAAAAAGTCCTTGCTTTATGCAGAGTTATACTTTTGTGTTCACTTCCAGGCACAGTAAAGCTGCTGTGTTGTGATGAGCCACTTGAGCCTGGCCAACTTAATATAATAAATAGCACATAATGATAAATCCATTGCCATGCAAAAATTCTATTCCAATTCTATTTCTTTTCCAGCTTCATCACTGGTCCAATTGGCACTCTATCTACTTTATTACAACATCGTGAGCGGCACATGATAAGAAAGAATTAGAATCTAATGAGAGGAATCTTTTACTAGATTGTGCGCATAATTTGTTGTCAAGTAAAATGAGTGACCCCCCCCCCCCAAAAAAAAAAAAAAATTTATTAAAAAAATTGGAGGAGGCTTAAGCTTCACTTCTAAGAGTGGAACGCAAGAGCATTCAAAGATCCCCGACTGCTTCTCATGCTTCCCAACAACTGCAGCTTAAGCAAGCAAAATGGTTACCGGGAAACACTGGAGGCGAACGCATGCATGAAGGCGAGCTTTCTAATAGAAACGCGGCCTCTTGCGTGGGGCGATCCCGGAGATATTGCACAGCTGCGCCAAAAAAATTGCATAATTTTCAGGTTTCCATTTTAGTTTTGTACTTTTAATATTTCAGTCTGAGAAGATTTAACATAAACAGCATGCGCTGTGGGTGTTCGGTTTCATGACATTTGTTTGTGGATTGTCATTCTCAAAATTCCGAGGAATAGCTTTGCCAAGAATGCATGACAAGGTATGAGCAACATTAATGATAGAATGGTGTGGCAATATAACCCGCATATACCGCATGTCATATAAGAAGGCGTGGCATATACATGTACCTAAATATATTCGGAGGGCCTGCATGGTTGGGGATGATTTTCTCTGCCACCCGCCGACACCGGTTGCCGACGCCGGATTTTCTGCGACACGGGGCCCTTAACGCTATCGCGTTAAAAAACTTGCTTGCCATATGCTATGAAATGGAGAAATTACTAAAAAAGCAGTGCTGATATCAATCAGAATTATTACAGACACACCTATAAGTGTGCTGCACAGTTTGACATGCAGTTCTATGCATTCCAAGGAACATGAGCAAACATAATGCAGTTCGGTGCAATAAATAATGCATTTGGGAAGCTCGAGCGGCAGCAGGATTACGCATACATCTGATGCATACTTAAGGTGAATGCCTAAAGCAGTTAAACCCATTCACAGCTATTTAAGCACAAAAATCAACGTTTTATTCCTTGCAGCCTCATTTTTATATCTCTTTTATTCACCACTGGGGTGTAAGTTTCTGCATAGTCGTCAAACTAAGTAACCTTGAATGCTTAATATTTCCTGCTGCATCTTGCCATAATAGCAGGATAAAAGCTTTCCCCTTATAACAATGCATAAATATTTTTGAACAACGTTTTTAAAGTCAGCACAGATCTAACAATAATCAGTTAAAGGACGTGACTATTGTCATGTTGTATTTATTATACTATTGGACTACACAGTATAACTGAGTTTAGCAATGACATGTCTGTGCTCAGGACCTTGTACAGAAATTGGTCTAACTAAAACAAAAATGCAGCTGTGAAAAAAGCAGCTCGAAAATCCAGTCCACCCAGCCAGATGGACCCATGGTGCTGTCAGCCTGCAAAGCCCCTACAGCATGGAAGGATTCACCACCCCAAAACTCCTTATATTTTGTATTATGCTTATTTGTAGTGATAGGTGAATATTCAAAACTTCGAATAATCGATTCGAATGTATCAGTATTTGATTCGAAAAAAGCATGTACTATTAAAAATATTCAACACCCCCCCACCCCCCCCCCAAAGTGCTGTTGGTTCTTCAGCTTCGCCGCAGTACAGCTGTGTTAGGCGGCAAAGCATACAGAATGTATTGGGGTGAAGCATATTTGTCGTGCAGTGAAGCATATAAAAAGTGAGAAGGGGGAACTGTCACAGGGCCCCTGCTGGTGCTTATGGCTACCCGACACTATCACCTCAAGTACCCACACTGTGCTGCCTCTTCATGGATCTGAACAACACCAGCTACCAGGTGGAAACCTCTCTGTCTGCAACTAAGCCAGCTAAGTGCCTAAAACACGGTTTCAAAACAACAAATTTGACAAAGTAGCAAGCCTGACAATATTTTTAGAACCTCATTCTAAAGTATTCGAGTACCACCAGGATGCTTCAATGGCAAACTTGTAAATGGGCCCAAATAAAATGAAAAAAAAAATATGAAAATGAAACTGGATTAAAAACGTGGCTTTTGGTAGAAGCAAGAAAAATTTCAACCCCAAGAGGCTCCTTCCACGCCAGCACTGTTCAAAGACGTTAATGAACTCATCAACCAGCAGCAATTTTCACTTGCTTCTATCAGCAATTTTCACTGAAGCAATACCAGATATTACTAGGTCCTGTGAGCAGCTCTTTTTGGTGTTTTGAAAGAAATGTGACATGCAGGAGGGTGTCACTACTCCCCGAACATTCCTTCCTTCATGACAACGTTAAACAAGTGCAGTTATGATACCGTTTTGTACTAGAGAATTTCGTTGACCCGAAAGTATATTTTTCCAGTAAGTTACTTTCTGTGCAATAAACTTCCTTTTTTTTTTTCTTGTACCTCTGGTTGGTGCAAAAAATTTCACTTTTGCTAAACCAATAGTATTTACATTCGAAAAATATTCAATTCGATTTGCACTTGGTTTTTATTATTCAAATTCAAATAAAAATTGAAAATTTGATATTCGCACTCCCCTATTTATTATTTGTCCTTGTCAATATGACACCATCAGCCCACTTTGCTGAACTCAATTTTCAAAATATGAATTAACAGGTGCTGGCAGGTTTCTTCCTTCCTACCAAACAAGTCAGGGGAAAACCAATATAAAATAATCATTGTGCCAAGAGAGAGAGGTTTAATGAATGGAAAGATGAACAGGCCGACCGAAAAGAGCATACTACTACTACTACTCCACACTGGTGCTAAGGGGAAAACAGGAAAGTAGAGGAGAGCAGGAGGAGTGATGATAGATTAATACAGTGAGCTAAGCCACCCGATGTCCAATGCCACACTTAACAGTGCCCCTGACAAGTGCACAAGAATACGTATACTATACACAGACACACACACTATCTATACACATAACACTAAGTGTATAGATGTACATATATGAAAGCGTGTGCTATATACACAAACCCGTCAACATACATCATAGTTTCAAATAGCACAACACATCCCAATCAATGATAGACATCGCATCAACAAATCAGAGCCCCCCTATAAGACCAAGTAAATTACCAAAGTTTAAAACAGCTTTTGCTACACATAGCCCATTGCTGGCATCTTCCTGGGCACCCAGAAGAGATTCCACAGTAAGAGGTTAGGAGTCTAGAGAGGACACATTCACTTGAAGTGTGCTTGCTGTGTAAAACTTCAAAATATGGTTACTAGCACGAACTTGGAGTGCTAACAAGACAAAAAAAAAATCTAATGTCAAAATGAACCCAAACATCAGAGTACTGGCACAAAAGTTGTGAAATGAGTGTACTTTTACATTCCTATGCACACATAAAAAGAACACAAGAGTAAAACCTGCCTTCTTGGGTAGGTCACTAGCTGTGCAATGGCAAGTGAATGAAGGCAGTTGAGTGCCATACCTGCAGATGTCATCTAGGGAGAGCAGGGAGTGGCACTTGATCTCAGTAAACACATTCTTGCCCTCGGTGCAACTGGCGAGGAGCCGGACCAAATCGATGTGATAACGAAGTGGTCCGCCAGGGTCAAGCCGCTGCCTCTCGGAGCGCATCAAGTCCACCAGCTGCTCCGAGGTACCCTTGTCGTTGTAGAGGACCAGAGCCTCCTCCCCAGCCCCCACCAGCTGTGCAGCAGCACACAAGAGCATACAAGTTACTCCATGCAAAGCTGTTCGGTTCCTTTTCAATGTACCATACCAGTGATTTAACAACCAATACGTAACATGAGGAGCACAGCATTCCGCCATTCTGAACTCGACATAAACTTCACACTGAAATTTTTTATTCTCTGATAAATTATAAATCCGTTCCAAAACACACATAAAGCTGTTTCAGACATGATGCTTACAGCACCATCACAAACAATTAAATTATGCAATTTTACATCCCAGAACCATTATCAGGCTATGAGAGAGACTGTAGTGAGAAAGACTAATTATGATCACCTGGGGTTATTCAATGTGCACTCAAATTATGGTACATGAGCATTCTTACATTCAGCCGGCATTGGAATGTGGCTGCCAAAGACAGGAATCAAGACTGTAATGTGTTCACTGCTGCTGTGTTCAGCAGTAGAACACAGCAGCAGCAGTGGCCAGTGAGCCACTGTGGCAGGTAGACTTGACGCACCACTATTTGAAGTGAAGTGAAGGATTTCCCTTACAGTAGCTACAGTAGAATGTTGTTAATTAGAACTCTAAGGTGACCAGAAATTTATTTTAATAAAATGGAGTTCCAACTAAGGAGAGCCCCTTAAATTTATCGCCCAGTCAATACTGGGGCATAGCGTGCAAAAACAAAATCATAACTGGGCTTGCATTAAAAAAGTCTTGTCTTTCGTCAATCAGCGCACGACATGTGCCGGAAGAAGCCTAGGTTCCATATAAAGTCCACAGGTGATAAGAACGCACCTCGCACGTTGTTAGCTCTGGGTGCAAAGAAAAATGTGTGAGGGTGAGTAAAAACAGATGGTCACTTGTGCGCCGTACTGCCACGTGCCCAATGTTAGAGATGACATGATCAAGCGTGCCCTAGGAGGAGGCCGTAAGTGAGTGCGTGGTAATGTGATCAAATGCACACTGGGAGGGAGGAGGGGGAAAGTGAGCATGTGATAACGTAAGCATGCGCTGCTCTGCTTGCTCGTTCGGTCTCGGCTTCCTGCACATCTTTCCTCATCATTATTATGGCCCACAACATTCCAGTAGCTAGAGACGGATCGAACCTTTGCCTTTGGCTCAGGTTAGTCGGAAGAGCAGTGCATAGGTATGAGAGATTTTGTTCTAAATAACCGTTGCATGGTACTTCCGAGTTCGAAATTGCAGGAATTTTTTCTCTGTTCAAATACATGGGACTTTGCCAGTACAAACAGACTAGTTCGAAGTATCCCTCAATTTGAATTACGAGATTTCGAATTATCGGGATTTCACTGGATTTCATTTACAGTCATTGTCATACTTAACGCAAACACCCCCTCAGCACCTTTTTGCTTTTCCTTTGAAGGGTGCTGGAGATTTCTGGTTGGGGTGCCTTGAATGGTGCTAGTTAATGCATTTTTCCTTTCAATACACTCTATGTTTGCTCCTTACAAACAGCCCACATTTGTTAAACCTAAAATCTGTCTTCAAATGATGCAACAAGATCTGAATAACACAACATCCATGTGCACAAACCTCCTGCATGACCATGTCCTGGCACTTTCGGACATACTGGCCTTCTGCTTTCACAACAGTCTGGAGGAAGCGCAAGTACTCCACGTGGCGCCCATGGGTCTCGATGCAGTGAACAAAATGTTGCACCACTCGCTCCGTCACCTCGGTGCACAGCCCTACGTTATCCTTGAAGACACTGCACAGTGTCTGAGCCTCCAGCAGCTGCGCAAGAAAGCATGGAAGTGATTTTTAATATAAATGGGCAAAGCACCGATGGAATAAACATCACAGAAGACACAAGAACGTTACGTGCCAAAGGGAACGTTGGAAACAACCCTAAAGGCATTTCACTCAGAGTGAGGCATTTAACAAAATCTGCAAAGCTAGGGACTCAATGAGAGTGTTTGGCTATCTATTTGGTGTTGCAGACTGAACTACAAGCCTTCATTTGCATTTCTTGCAGTTTTAATGTTCGTAAACTGTTTGCTTCGTTTCCTACTTCAGCTTATGCCTTATCCATATTGTTTTATATTTTCCATTGTATTATTGTATCGCCTCAATATGTATTTGCATTTGTATTTGTATTTTTGTAGTTTTATATTTCACTGCTTTTCTGCTGTTAAGTAGTATTGCTGTTCTTTTAACATTATAAAATGTCCCCTTACAGTGTTCACACTATCAGACCTTTTTCTGGACTAAATATCTATACTTTTGTATCTGCACTAAGTATTCAATAAACTTCAAACTTCATCCCTTCAACAGTGCTTCAAAAGTGTTTGAAGAGTTTGCTGCCTCTTTAAGCTAGACTCCCTTGGGTCTTGAGAAATCTTCAAGGTTTACATGCAGTATTAAAATCTGAAAAGTGGGCTAGCTGGAATGATATTTCCAGCACTTGCAGATAAAGGAAATCAGTCATGTATGCAGACGAGAACATCATCTGTGAGGTGCAAGGCTTTAGGGAGCTTTAGATATAGGAGACCCAAGTTGGGCGACGTCATTGCTCAGGTGTACAAAAGAATGCAAAGAGAGTACAAAATAATGCAAAAGGCATATAAAGAAGTTTGGGTTTCTCAGTAGCAAAGCCACTTGGGGACGCTATTTCTAAAACTCCCTTTTGTCAGCAATGAATCAGATGAAGAAAGTGAGGTGACCTCGGAATCAATATCACTGTAAGAGCGCCAACTGGGGTCAAGTGCATCACGTCGGTGAAACAGCTAATCTGCAGCAAAAGGTCTCAGTGATGAGAACTTGTCTGCTTTGGACAATCTGGAAACTACAATAATTGGGCCGGCATGGAAGAAGCAAAGTAAGCTTACTTTATATAACTGAGCTAGACTGTACTGTCAGTACTGTCCAGGAGGAGCTAATGGTGCTTTCAAACCACACGGCAAGTGTTAGAGGAAGAGAAAGCATCCTGATCAATTGCTTGCCTTAAAGCCACAATGTTGCCCTGGCATCTAGGTGCAGAAGGCTGGCATGATTAAGGAGAAACTGAAAAGTAAGATGCATAGTGACAATGCTACAGGAAAGATATGTTTGGTGCCTATGTCTTACTATGAGTGTAAGGCCGGTTAAGTTTTATTCTTAGTCACTGTAGGGACCTTAACCCTTCCATGCCGGTCTTTGACACACATGCCATGCAATGGTAATACCGTATTCACTCAATTGTAACGCGAGTTTTTTTCCAGATTTTTGCTACCTTAAGTCGATCCTCGCATTACAATTGAATACAGTTAAACCTGCTTATAACGAACCTCCATATAATGAATTCCTGGATATAACGAAGTTTTTCGATTCCCCGCCGTTACTCCATAGAAGCACATGTATTTGAGACCTCTACGTAACGAAGTGGCAGCGGGAGACCCCCTCGATATAACGAATTTTCCCCTCCGACCACCTAGAGATTTCGCCCCAAATTTTGTCATTTTTGCGCGAGCAGCAACCGGAAGCACCTTCTCCGCCGCGATAGAATGCGAAGCGAGCGCACGTGCACACGTGCGTGCGTGTGCGAGGCGGCCCTGCATCCCTCGACCCGGCGATCTTGCCGCCGCGGGTCTGACCTTTCCCCCTCCCTTCATTCAAATCTGATCCTGCTGCTTGCTGCAGCTGGCCTAGCCCGCCAAGCCGGCACTCTCTCCTTTTCCAGCTGATGTTGCCGACGCGCTGGTACACGCTGTGGCACATCAGACTCGATGAGCGCGGACACGCCCTGTCAAACGCTAGCGGCGTGTGGAAGCGCCGCTGGAGAAGCGACCTAAGTGACCTTCGTGCTGTTGTCTATCGCTTCAACGCAAACTGAGCGCCGAGAACATACAGCACGCAGAAAGCTACGAGCCGCCGATGCACCAGATCGCTTTCAAGATACGGCCTGCGCGACCGCGCGCCGCCCCGCTATCCCTCCCCCTTGCTCCCTCGCCGCTGCCTCGAGCGCAACGGAAGAAGGCGCGCTTCCTCCCTGCTTTTCTTGCGCGCGCGAGATTTAGACGCGGTCGTCGGCTCCCCTCCCACGTTTTCACTCGCACATACAGCATACGGCGCGCGGCGACTGCGTTATCGCCCTTGGACTTAGGGTACGGCCACGCTAGCGGCAAAAACACGCAGCAAAAACGCGCGTCAGACACGCGTGGCAAAAGCGGCAGGAATCGGGGGTCTTGCGGAGTGCCGCGCGAGATGGGTTCTGCGGCAAATGCCGCGTGCCGCGAGATGAAGAACCAATCAAGAGCGACGAGGGTGACATCACGGAGCCATCACAACCGGAACGCCGCCGGTCCGCGCCGGGTTTTCAATCGACGATCGTCGTCTCTCGCATGAAACCACGAGCTCTCGCGGTGTTGCTCGCCCGTTCGGAGAGCACGGGAAATCTTATCGCGCTGCCGTGCGGCGAGACGCGCGTGCCACGGTGGCCTCGCGGCAAGGCGCTGGCGCGGCTGCAAGACGCATTGAGTTCCATGGGAGCTGTACAGGACCGGTCGAAAATGACGTAACAGCCGGGAAAACGCAGCCCCCGGGAACGTAACAGCGAGGTTCTACTGTAACACTATACGACGCTACGACGCCATCGTGACGCTCGCTCTTCGTTTCCGATGCCTCGCGCTTGTGCGAAACGACACGCGTCCACGCATCCGGTACCTGGTGTGACATTCCGAGGATGAGTGCTTCGATGAAAACGGAAAACGGGTGCGCGTTACAATTGAGGGCGCGTTAAAATCGAGTCAATACGATAAACGTTTATTTTCCGAATTTTCGTGCCGAACCTGCATATAACGAAATCCTCTTTATAAAAAAGTTTTTCGGGAATTTGTCAATTTCGTTATATCCAGGTTTAACTGTACCAAAATTCAAGTTGTCTAAAAAGTGCAATGGTGCACCCAATTCTAATCAACAAGTGAAATGTGCGAGTTAAAGCGCGCGAGGGACACGTGATTTCACAGAGAGCGAACGCAGGGCGGAGAGCAAACGCGACGTCTCCATCGCGTGAAAGGCCATGGGGGGATGGGAGGGAGGGAGGGGAGGAAACGTTTAGCTGCGGCACCAAATGCGTATTTTGCGACCGGTCGCAAGGGGAACTGGAATCTCGCAGGCGAAAGCAGGAAAGCGGAAAGGCAGCACGGGAGGGAGGGCGTGCGGCTTCTGCTCTGCGAGCAACTGGTACTTTGCGAGGCGGTGGGCGGTCGCACGCATCGTATCTTGAAAGCGATCTGCAGCACGGCTCCTATCTTTGTATGCGCTGTGCTTTCGACGCTCAGTTTCCGTTGAAGCGATAGACCGCACGAACCTTCGGTCGCTGCTGCTGGCGCGCTCGCTCACGCCAGCGTTTTGACAGCGGTTGTGTGCCGTCATCGAGTGTGATCTATTCATGTTTGCTTGTGCGTGCTGACACCATGCTTGTTAATTCAGTTAGTAAGCAAATGTGTCCAAGTTTATGCAGCCGATAAAACTACTATCCTTACTCCATATCACTTGTGGGGATGTGCGACTCTCATGCGTCCCTTAATGTTGTTTTCCCCCGCATGGCTCGTCTCCTATAATCCGGCGTCGCCGCGTAGCTTTAGGGCGGCGGAGTTGCAGCATATTACGAGAGATGGCGCTAGTGTTGCGCGGCTAACGCCACCTGACGGCGGGGGGGTTACGCGGGTGCAAAAGGGAGAAGGCTGTTCCTCTTTGGCTTGGGATCGGCGACCAGCATGGACGAACGCTCCGCGCGTGCGCCGGCCCGCTTCGCGGGACCGTCTAGCGAGGCTAACAGCAGGACACCGGTATGGACGAACACGGATCGTTCGAACGCGTTACCGTTCGCGTGACCGTACACGTGAACGACTAGGCGATGCCATGGTGTCATAGCATGGGGCGAACATATTCGCTCGCTATCCGGTCGCGGTGAGTCGGACTTCCTTGATTTGTCGCGTGCCCATGTGAATGTTCTATTGGTAGTAATTCGGCTAGCATGTATTAGTGTATGAAAGGTGCAATAAATGCCCTTTTGATTGTTTGCACTACTGTGTTGTCGTTCCTTTGTCCCAAGAGCATGTGTGAGACCCCACACACTCTCTACTAATTTGCTATTGCAATTGATGCTTCGGCTTTCGGGCAAAACTGCGACTTTTTCATGCATCCGGTGGTCTTGCATTACTGTAAAGATTTTCTTCTTTTTTTTTTTTTGCTGGATGCAACAAAAAGTGAGCCCTCGTGTTACTTTCACGGGTTTTTTTTTTCTTGATGGACACAATGAAATGTCACCCCCCGCGTTACAATCGAGTAAATATGGTAACCAGCTCATCACTGCTTACTCTTTCCCTAACATAGGGAAAATAGGTGTTTTTTGTAGGTTACGCCAGATCTTTTTTCTGAAGGAACTACTGTACTCAATATTTTATGTAACACATAAGCAAAAACTGTCAGCCCTTTCACTGGGGTGGAGATGAAAGACCAGCGAAGCTGTACTATGGTGGGAATTATGTATTTCCAATTATGACTATTAGGATGTGATGGTGTAATTGGTTATTTGAACTATTAAAGAATGAGAAATATATATGATCCGGTCATTTTCATTTATTTAGTGACCACAGGGACCATGGCCTTATGGTTGCTACGGTACACCGCCATAGGGTGTACTGCAAAGGTTGGCACGTTCTGCATAAACACGTCACCAACAACGTGCGGGTTCGGTGCGAACGCGGGCAAAACGCCGCCGCCGTCGACAACAGTTATGCACGTTGTTTGTGTGACCGCACACAACCGCTGTCAAAACGCTGGCTACGTGACGGAGAGAGAGAGAGAGATTGTGGTTGTGAAGAGACACGAATGGCTAAATGCCGCTGTCAACACTGTTAGGGGAGACTCTCTCTAGGCTCTCGCCTAGAGAGAGTCGGCGTCTCGTCAGGCGGCAGAGGACCTGCAGGGCTGTGCGGATGCGCCGCAGTGGGATAGCGGGCACACACATGCACAGTCTAGGGTGCCTCGATGCCCTCCTCGCCCACCGCTCCCCTTCCACTGGGAAGTCGCGTTTGCTCTCTGCCGTGCATTCGCTCCCCGTGAAAGCGCGTGTCCCTCGCCCTCGCGCGCTTTCACTCGCACATACAGCATACAGTCAATGAGAGTTTTTTTTCTATTGCCGAACACCACCATCGAAGAATGAGCCCTTAACAGCTTCGCTGTAAAAAGCAGAATGAATGCACTTTTCACACATAGAAGTTTGGTCAACAAGATGTATAAAAAAGATATAAATTGCCAAAATCAAGATTGTGGGATAAAACTGAACAATGTTTGTAAAGACACGCTTGTATCTACTAAGAAAAAAATGTAACAAAAAGTATGATATACAAAAATGTGTTGCCGTCTAATAGACACTATCTCCAAAAAAATCTAAATTTTTAATTCAACAGGGTATATTGCTACAAAAATTTTACTGCAAGCACAACAGTTGGACGTGCTGGGCTGCGGCCGCCAATGTTCTGGGCTGGTTTGTGTTGTCGTCACTCTCAAAATCAAAGTCCGACGAAAAAGCAGCATCCTCAGACTCGCTGCTGCTCAATCCATCGATAAAATCAGCCGCAGACGCAGCGGAACCACGAGATCTGCAATCTTTCGGAGCACGCGCACCACTCTCGGAGACAGTCATTTTTGCTTTCTACTTTGATGATCACGAAACTTTTGAGTGCATTCAAAAATTACCACCTGGCGGGAAAAAAAGCTAACTGCTTGGAAAACAAAAATATAGTTCTCCTTCACATCCGATGGCGCAGTGTGTCCATGAGGGGCGTGGAAGGTCTCGAAAGTGGTGTTTCAAACGATCGATAGTGGCCAATCATCTTTGCTTTCTATTTTGACGACTGCGAAACTTCGGAGCGCATTCAAAAATCGCTGCCGCGCGGAGAAAATACAAACTGCTTAGAAAACTAAAACGGAGTTCTCCTGCTTCCCGTCCGATAGTACAGTGTGTCCGTGAACGGCAAGGAAAGTCTCGAAAGCGGTGTTTCAAACCATCGATAATGCTCTAACGATGCCCAATGGGCACGTTATGGAAAGAGTTAAACCAGGTACAATACACTGCCTTACAGCAATCGTACTTTAATAACCTACCAACAAAGCTCGATGACTTGTATGTCATAACAATGTAGATTACTGAATTATCTGCAGCTTATAGTAATGAGTTGAAAGGACTGTGTGGTGGCTACGAGGAGCTGCATCACTTTATCCGAAACACGGAGAAGCCCCCACTTGACAGAAAAAAAAAGTGTGCAAACAGCATGTCTTTTCTCATTCACACTCCATTATTCAATGTTCCCATGGCCCCACCGGCACTTATTCCGCGTTTGGGGAGCAAACAGTACTAAACATGGGACAATGAACAAAAACTGCCATCTCTCAGCCTCTTCTCTAGGTAGACCAAACCCTGCACTTGCATTCCTCATCCCTGCCTCCTCCCTGACAGAGTCCATGAAATGTCCTTGTGCTTACCCCAGGCGTGAGAAAGAGGTCAATGTGCTTATGCAGCAGCCCTTGGTTCTGATGATTGCCCAGGCAAAAGTGCTGCAGGAAGTCATGTGCCAACCGCATCACCTCGCCCATCCGTACATCCTCTTTCTGCAGAACAAGAAATTGGCCCAACAAAGATTGATCTGTGTCCAACACTGCACATTTCTCACTGCCAACTGTGTGACCTTGTGTGATTCACAATGATGATATTTCATAGAGAAATATTGCTGCCATTGAAACACTACATTAGACAGATAGTCCTCTGTGAGAATGCTTGAATGAGCAAGCCTGCTAGCTCAATTTGACAAATGAAGTAGCAAACTTGCCCAAACACCACAAGGATTGCATATGTGGACCAAATATATATGAGATAATAATTACGGCAAAGGCCATGAAATCAAACTGCATGAGAACTGATGGAGGTATAGAGCACATAAAAAAAGTTGCAGTTTCGCCTGAAAGGCAAAGCATCGTTTGCGGTAGCAAATTAGTGGACAGCTATACAAAGTAAGAATAGTAGCTTTATGAGCCGTATAAACTTGTAAACATAGGCATACTAACTCAATGAACAAGCATGGTGTCATGCACACACAAGCAAACATGAACACATCTCACTCGATGACCGCAGAAACTCGCTGTCAAAACGCTGGAGTGAGTATGCGCGGAAGCGGAGCGAATTGGCCTTCATGCTGCATCTTGCATCAACGCGCACGAAGCTGGGAAAACACAGTACACGGTGGACTGTCCTCCCGATGCAGAAGGCTTTCAAGCTACAGCAGCCAAGGCGGGCGTGCATGACTGCCGTGGCCGCCCGGAGTAAAACGCGGATGGTAGAAATGCGCCTGGAGTGTCCATATAATTGCTATTGCAATAAAAGTAAAAGTAGTGACTACGTAACTCACACATCAAATAAGCTGTACGGCTCCAAGATCTCTTACACTGGCTGGTTGTCCCATTTGGCATAGAGCGTTCTGATGGGCGTAGGTGATTCTTTGTATTATTTATTTACAAATCTGCAGCTTCAATGAATTAGTTCTTTGAAGTTGCTATCCGTGTCACTGTCCAAGTTTTGTTTCTATGGTGTGCATTTTTTAGTTTAAGTACTACTATATCTTTCAGCGAATATACTAGGGTATGCGAATGGCAAATTTTAAAACCAAATTGAATATGAATATGAATCAAATAATTTTTGAATATTAAGACAACTTCTTTCAACATGGTGCTGAAATTCTGCAAAGTTTTACTTGAAACATTCATAAATTTCAACCAATAGAAAGATAAGATCAGATCGCTATGTACTGAAATAAACTCCTATACAGCAGTGACTAATGTGTTATTTTGTAACTGTACAATGAACTAAGTGAAGGAGCTTCGCCTTTCTTTAGCACATAAACAGCACCGAAGCCACTGCTACATTCTGCTCCTCGTGCAGCATGAGCCAATTACCAAGTCAGCATTAAAGTGATTTTTCCAAGAAAGAGAAGGTGTGTCAGAATCGAGCAGTGCAGATACAGTACATGATATTTTTCAGAGATCACAAATTTTCTGTATCATCCTATGAATCTGTTGGCACTGTGATGCTACATGGCCTTCATAGTGCGTCCAAATGCTTACCTTTTTTTCATTCAACATCTGCAAAGCACATAATATGCTATCATCAACACACTTTCCTAATTACACTGAGTTAATTCAGACATTTTCATTTACTTGCTGCGACACATAAGTATCACTAGCAATGTTCCTGTTACAAACAACAGTGCCATCTATTTTTAAAAAAAGAAAAAAAAAACACCAGATTTCTGAGTATACCAAGAGGCTGTAATACCTAGTGGTACTGACAATGGTACACCTAGTGGTACTGCCATCCACAGAAGCATTTACATGGCTGCAACAAAGCCACAGAGAAGAGAATTTCTTTATGCGACAGCTAAGCTTTCACACTGCTTTTAATCAATTCGTGTATCAAGTAAATGGTTGTAATACGGCACATTACACTGGTTGCCAGAACGTGCTGGTTAACGTTTGACCTCAGCGAGAAAACCATTAACAAAGTCCACCAATTCCAAACTGCATGAAATGGAACAATTTAATAATGCACACAGCTGGCACCACATGTATCAAATGCACAAATAAATGACAGCCTACAGGAATGTCCCATATGTGAACCTAAAACTGATGGTCACTGCATACATATGCAGTTAAGTACCCCAAACATTCTCTTCAAGCTTCATTGTTCTAGCTCCAAGAATTTTCGTAGTTAATTTTTAACAACATTTAGAACAGATGTTCAAAGTGGATGTTTTTCAGCAGACATTCCTCATCCCATCTACAATAAGAGCTTCACCGTGAAAATTTGACCAAATTTTTACGCTACTTCTTTTGCAGCAAATTGGACACCCAGCAAAATGTAGGTGGGACCCCTGGGATACCTTGTCATAAGGAATTTGTAGCAACTGAAGGACCACAGCATGTGCTCCCATGTTGCGAAGCAGACGCTGCTCATGCTTGCGCTGCTTCTTGGTGCCACCCGCTCCAATTTGGTAGCACAACTTGGTGAATCGTTCCAAGATCTGGAAAGCAGAGATGGCAAGAAGCCACTGTCCAGCCCATAGATGATGTCACAGATCTCACTTTGCTCCCGACCTGTTACTTGGACTTGTCAGGCCAATTTTGACTGATTGACTGCTGCACACCAAGCCTTCTTTTTATTACTCGTTGAGCTCGCCTAAGATCATTTCAGTTGTATACTTCTACCTACCCTTCACACTCATTCACGCTCAACAGGTTCTTTGTGCTACTGTCTTCCTTACTTTCCTTATAGTTGAGCCCACATATAACGATCCCATTTAGAGCGAACTTTCGGCTACCACGAACAGTTTTTGTACACCCACAATGTTTCACAAGGTGTCTATGGGAGAGCCGCCCACTTATAACAACCAGGTACCCTGCTCAGTTCGGTTACAATGAACAAAATAAACAATGGTGCCGCCACGTCTCAATGGGCCATGGGACAGGATAAGGCTGCATGGTGTCCCCACAGCACACACCACATGAAAGAGCCAATCAGTTCAGCAACTCAGTTTCTTTTTTCGTTTATTTATTTATTCTTTTTGGCTCACGCATGTGCTGCCACAAATGTGACATTACACATGCAATCACTGCGGAACTGCCTCGTTCAAGCATTTTGTTCAAGCACTTGTATATGCAAGGGACTAGTCTAAGACCATGAGCAACTTGGAGATTGCTGGTATTGGGTTGACGTTACTGAAACAAATAAAAATCACCGATTTTTACTAGTGTAGCGCAGGTCTTCTGTGCAGCTCTTCTGTGCTTTAGTCTGTTCTTCATTGGCAGTTGGAAAGAAAGTTCAATTATAATAAACTTATATATAGCAAACGCATTTTGTGCAATGAAGTCGTTCGTTATGACCAAACTCAACCGTAGCAATTTCATCTGCACTCACTACCATACTCAACGACGTCATCCTTATGAAAAGAGGCAAATTGCAGCTTGCTTCTTATACTCTCCATGGCATCACCAGACACACCTTCCACTGCTCAGCACAGCAGTACCACCACTTAGCAGCCACATACGCTGCTCATTTGAAACATGCATAGCTACACTAACTTTAGGAGAATAGGAGGCAAATAGCTACACAATGTCCACGCATGCTGCAATACTGCAATTCGCAAGTATAGCTGACACAACAGAATACACCCTTTTTTATAGTTCCTACTCACTACCGAAACTCTCACCCGAAGCAAGGCTATTTAATATATCGATGAGTACTAGAAAATATAATCAGATGAAATATCAAAGGCAACAAAACAAAATATCATTGTCAAGGTGCACGACTCATGATCATAGTTAGACTGAACAAAGCATGCACGAAGCAGTGCTTCACAGTAACCTCAACACATGGGTACATCAGCCTGTTGTTCTACACTGTGTCAAATTGTGTACTCCTGGAAGTATTACGATTTTATTCACATCCACTCAATAAGTCAAAGGCAGTCACAATTACAACTCGTCCCTGCTGATGTGAAACACCATTATCAAGGCCTCACACAGTGTTCCACTTACTTCACGAATGATTGAGTAGTTGTCCGCTGTTGCAGGTGCACCTTCGTGTTCTCCAGCCTCCTTTGCTGAAACCAGCTCCTGAAGCCACAACAATGGTGATTTCATGAAATCACACATGCATGTTTAAAGAGGCACTAAAAAGAAAAATAAGTTTAGCTATACTAGTAAGTTATAGGGGTGTTATAATAGTGAAATTTTTTATTCAAACTGAATATAGTAGACTTTCATTAATTCGATTTTTAGTTAATTTGATCCCGGCCGAATATCCTGGCTGGTACCCATGCATTTTCATGGGCCCAAACTTTCGTTATTTCGATCCTTAAATTAGCCTTTGCTGGGTAATTCGAACTTGACCAGTCACCACGCACGTGCCTGTCACACAATGACAGTTCCCATAAGTCAGCTTTGCTGCAGTACAGCGGTGCTATGCAGTGAAGCATCGTCACAGGACACAGTATGCATTCCTTAAATAGAGAGTTTTGGAATAGGGGCCCCAAAGAAATAGTGTGACTCATAATCAGACTGTGGTTTGGGCACCTAAAATCCCATTATTTATTTAAAGAAATAGTGTTGAAGCCACTGCGCATGCGCGAGACGCAAACTGCGTTTGGGTTTCGCGTCGGGCACGCTATTTCACCGATTTAGCGAGAGCCCCAAAAGCTGCCCCAAAATCTTTGCGTCAACAAATATGGCGGCGCCAACTGAAGCGACGGCTCTAACCTAGCAACAAACTGGGCTCGATTCGTGGTAATGCGTGAAGTTCGTAAGCTAGGAGAAGTGGCTGCGGTTATCGCTTCCTCTCAACTAACGTGTCTAATGAAGATTGATTCATTAGACACTGCAGATTCTGAATTCGATTGTCGATTTCATGGCTCGTAGGGCTAACACGGATTAACTTGGCTGGTGAAGGCACGTAAAGTTGGTTACTCAAAACTAAGCGAAACAAGTTGCTTGCTGCTAACAGCATAATTTCTAAATTGTAATTAAATGCAAGAACACGAAAGTCTAAATTACTGTTCTTATCATAAAATGATATATTTTATTTTAATATTTCTAACAGCTTTTATTTGACAAAGTAGTGGCGCTGCAAGAGCAAGACGCTATCCGCAAACGCAAAGCCCTATTTTAAAACTCTTCACTCCTGCATGCCCCAATGTTAACACCCGCAAAGCTCTTTGGGGCCCCAAACTGTAGGGGTCCCTATTCTAAAACCTTCCATTATATTGCCATACGCACCGATACGCCTTATATGTGTACTGGCAGGCCTTCAGAGCTAATTCGGTCATGCCTGTGGCGATTTGAGCCCACAGGGGCAGTAAAAGGCATCCAGTCAATTTTTTGGACATTTCCGCAGTCCTTAGGGAGTTAAAAAAATCAAACATTGACTGTATTCTACCTTAGTGTCTCTTTAATAAACTTAGAGCATCAAAAGTGTTGTTTTGTGTTGGTACCCTTCAAAATGCATACATAATGCCAGCTGCCACGACCACAACTGTTCCATGATCAAATGTTCTTTTCAAAAAGATGCAGGAAATAAAATGGCAGAAATGCTGACAAGAAATAACACTTAATGTCAGTTTCTTACACAGGTCTATGAAGTCTCCATACTTTACACATATATGAACAGTAGAAAGCACTCTTAGTAGCTTTCAGGGTGTGGGGATCGAGGTGCGTTCCCGCGCATCATCCCCCAGCTTGCGTATTGCGATTAGCTCGATCACCGGGAACTGCCACTGCAATGGCAATATGGCAGACACAGCTAGCGCGGTGGAGCTAATTTCTCGTGCAAACCGTGCTTCTCCCTCCCGGTGTCAAGTGACCACATGAGCATACGTCACTGGAATGCGCCCTCACAGGCTTCTCAAGTGGTGGCCCCCCGGCACCCTCTCCACCCGAGCTCTCTTCCGCTAAGCGCTTCATTGCTGCGGCAGATGCTCACAGACCTGCAACGAGTTGGTTACGCGAGATTTTTGCTTTTGCAAGTTCTCGTTTTCACGCTTGGTGGACCACTACCCAGTAACCCTAGTGCAGCGGGCACACGCACTCAATCGGTCTTACGGTGAGTCTTTGACCATAAGCGTCCTGTGGTCCCACTGTGCTGTATCTTAGGTGTTTATTGGCGATCTGCGTTTGTTGGCGATCTGACCCCGGAGCTTTCTCTGTGCCGTGTCAAGACTTGACAAAACCTGCCGTAGTGCCTTTGTGCATTGCAGAGTGGAGGAGCATCGTGCCCTTTCCTGACCAACGCTCATAGGGTGAGCCTCGCGCAAACCCATCTCAACAACAGGTTGGAGTCAACGAGACAGCTAAATAAAGCTACACTTGAGAAATGTGCATATCACATTTAAGCATACATGAACACAAACAGCAGCGCAGACACTGCGAACATGAACCGCAATGAATGAAAATAAAATCCAAGACTAAATTGAGCCTCACAGGTCGCAGTGAATCACCCTGAAGCACGAGCCTCTTGTCAAGCTCCTGATCGTGGTCAGGGTCCTCGTCACGGGCCTTGAACACCCACAGTTCAGACTTCTCCACCAGGTTACGCAGCTTGTCCAAATCAGCCTTGATCTGCTTGTAGTTGTCCACATCACTGGCAGACACCAGCAGTTGCACCTGCTTGAATGCCTGCAGCACCTCCTGACGCTGAGTGAAGTGCTGCAACACAAAGTCAAGGAGAAGAAAAAATACTTTCAGCTAAAGCCGCCAGCCAGCAATGCAACTGCTGCTGTCTACCCTCGGCCAATAACACCTCAAAGCTATAGGCCAATAAAATGATGGCATTAAGTAGTGGCCAAGAGCATAATTCCATAAAAAATCTTGCAGATTAGGTACAAAGCGTCGCTTTTTGCAAGCATAGCAGCACGCAGTTCTGCACCACGTAATAATGGTCCAGCAGCATAACAGCACAAAAAAAAGTGTCCAGTAAGTAAGTAATTTACTTCTCCGGTCATACATGTGACTTCAACACCTCATTTCTGTTTGCTTAATGAGGTGCAACAACCTTTGCTGTATGCATGCATGTTTATGCATAAACAATAGTGCTTCTTTATGCAAGTCGCAAAATAAAGTAAAGCAAACCAAATCATGCAATATGCCACAGAAGGGCAAACACCCTTATCATGTGACAAACGCCACAATTAATTACATAGTAATAACTAAAGATCATTGCTTGCTCCCATTGCTTGCTCCCAACAATGTTAGCACAGTATTAGTACAAATATTGGACAACCCAGAAAAACTTCTCACTTATGAATCTGCAATACCCAGTGGGAATCAATATTTTGATTATTATTATACAGTCAAACGTTGTTATAATGAAACAGGATATAATGAAATAATATTAACGAAGAAAATGAAATTCCCCTTGAAATCTCCACAGATATTCATACTGCAGCAAATGCAATAATGGATATAATGAAGTAATTGATACTATAACGAAGTAATTCTGGCTCCCCCTAGAACTTCGTTGTAAAGAGGTTTTAGTGTATTATGATTCTGACATGAATTATTAATGCACGGTTCAACCATTACATGGGTATAGAATAAAATATGTTAGCATACTCTGATGCACGATCCACTTCACGGCACCACATTGCACATTACACTAGAGGTATGATGAACTGCATCAAGAAGCCAGATGTAAATGCCCTATGCTAGCAGCGCTTGCACAGAAGTCCACATGGGTATATACTGCGCATGTCCTGTCCACTTATACTTCTGTTGTTCATGTTTTTATAGTGCAGTATCCCCCTTTAAATGATACAATGATGATGCTGAAAAAAAAAGTGATTTCACTAATGAGGTTGTTCAAAAGATTGGCACCATTGTCCTACATCCACCTTTTTCCCTTTTCTAGTGTTTATGTTCTTAAAGACATGTTCCCCCTCCTGCATATTTATGTCACTGTTTTTACCGATTCTGGCATTCACAAAAAGCTCAGTCACCTTAGTGGTTGAGCTTCCCACAAGAAAAGCATGAAGTCCCTCCTCAAGCTGTAACTGCACCAAAAAAAATTCAGAGCCCTTCCACTACTGTGAATATGGAAGCCAGCGAAGCTGCGACTATGATGGGTCTGCTGTAATGAATATTGCTATAGTGAATTTATATATAATCATTATTGATTATATTGAGCGTCTTCGGCATGTTCATGAAAGAGCAAGGACACCGGCGTCTTGCTTTCGCCCGATGCGATGGCCAAGTAGTGCGTTTGCTGCGCCAAATCCGCCCCATCGTCATAGACTAGTCTATGAGCCACAGCGTTCATAGCCGCGGCACACTGCACAGCAGCATCAGAATCCTGCTCTCGGCGGCTCATACCCACATATCCAACGCGGGTATGAGCCACATGCACGCACGCACGCGACCGACTCCTTCCTGCCTTCCTTCCTTGTACCTGGCTCATACCCGCTTATCCAACGCATGTATGCGTCACACATGATTTTATTATCGTTAATCGTGACGTAACTGACGAGCATGTAATGTTATTGATGCCATGACCTATCAGTTATTTTAGTCATCCGTTTTGACACCTGTGCTAAGGCGCAACTGGCGGGAAACTGCCACCAAATAGAGCCAAAATGCTGATGATGATAGTTTTTTTTCTACACGCGGACACGATTCTGGGGGAACTAGCCGTTAACAGCTTCGCTGTAAAAGCAAGTCACGTTATATTAATGAAAATATGGCACTAGTTTCAGCAAAAAGAACTAAGAGTTGTTTGTAGTTCAAAAAGGGTTAAGGTGACCAGGGGTCGTATTCAGAAACATTCCAATTCGGCGATAGTTCGCCTTTCGCCTTCAGGCGTGTGCTGATTGGCTGGTTGAGCAAAATTGAATGACGTCGGGCTCAACGAGCCAATCAGCTCACCCAATTTTGCTGAAACAGCCAAACAGCACGCACCTGAAAGTGAACTACAGTTAAACCTGCTTATAACGAACCTCCATATAACGAATTCCTGGATATAACGAAGTTTTTCGATTCCCCGCCGTTACTCCATAGAAGCACATGTATTTGAAACCTCTAAGTAACGAAGTGGCAGCGGGAGACCCCCTCGATATAACGAATTTCCCCCTCCGACCACCTAGAGATTTCGCCCCAAATTTTGTCATTTTTGCGCGAGCAGCAACCGGAAGCACCTTCTCCGCCGCGATGGAATGCGAAGCGAGCGCACGTGTGCGTGCGTGCGTGTGCGAGGCGGCCCTGCATCCCTCGACCCGGCGATCTTGCCGCCGCGGGCATGACCTTTCCCCCTCCATTCATTCAAATCTGATCCTGCCGCTTGCTGCAGCTTGCCTAGCCCGCCAAGCCGGCACTCTCTCCTTTTCCAGCTGATGTTGCCGACGCGCTGGTACACGCTGTGGCACATCAGACTCGATGAGTGTGGAAGCGCCGCTGGAGACGCGAGCGAAGTGACCTTCGTGCTGTTGTCTATCGCTTCAACGCAAACTGAGCGCCGAGAACACACAGCACGCAGAAAGCTATGAGCCGCCGACGCACCTACACTGCTAGACTCTGCCCCAACGCAGATCGCTTTCAAGATACGGCCTGCGCGACCGCGCGCCGCCCCGCTATCCCTCCCCCCTCGCTCCCTCGCCGATGCCTCGAGCGCAACGGAAGAAGGCGCGCTTCCTCCCTGCTTTTCTTGCGTGCGCGAGATTTAGACGCGGTCGTCGGCTCCCCTCGCACGTTTTTACTCGCACATACAGCATACGGCGCGCGGCGACTGCGTTATCACCCTTGTGCTTTAGTGTACGGCCACGCTAGCGGCAAAAATGCGCGTCAGAAACACGCGGCAAAAGCGGCAGGAATCGGGGGCCTTGCAGCGTGCCGCGCGAAATGGGTTCTGCGGCAAATGCCGCGTGCCGCGAGATGAAGAACCAATCAAGAGCGACAAGGGTGACGTCACGGAGCCATCACAACCGGAACGCCGCCAGTCTGCGCCGCGTTTTTAATCGACGATCGTCGTCTCTCGCATGAAACAATGAGCGCTCGCAGTGTTGCTCGCCCGTTCGGAGAGCGCGGGAGATCTTATCGCGCTGCCGCGCAGCGAGACGCGCGTGCCACGGTGGCCTCGCGGCAAGGCGCTGACGAGCGGCAACTTGCCGCTCGCTGCATGACGCGCACGTTTTTTGCCGCTAGCGTGAGCCAAAACCAATTTTAGGGCCACAAAGCGTCATGGACACCATCTTTATATAGCAAATACGGATCTCAAGGGCCATACTTTTGCTGGCAGAAACTGAAAAAGTTGTCGCCCCCGGCACTTTGGGCGGCCAATGCCATCGTCAAGCCACCAAGCCAAGCGACATGAAAAGTCAAAATGGCCAATCAGGCCGGCACGGGGTGGCAGTTCGCAACGTATGATGCGGGAACGGTCCCACAGTTGCGACGCAACAGCGGGGTTACCAATGCATTGAGTTCTATGGGAGCTGTGCCGGGACCGGTCGAAAACGACGTAACAGCCGGGAAAACGCAGCCCCCGGGAACGTAACAGCGAGGTTCTACTGTAACACTATACGACGACGCTATGACGCCATCGTGACGCTCGCTCTTCATTTCCGATGCCTCGCGCTTGTGCGAAACGACACGCGTCCACGCATCCGGTACCTGATGACATTCCGAGGATGAGTGCTTCGACGAAAACGAAAAACGGGTGCGCGTTACAATTGAGGGCGCGTTAGAATCGAGTAAATACGGTAAACGTTTATTTTTCGAATTTTCGTGCCGAACCTGCATATAACGAAATCCTCTTTATAACGAAGTTTTTCGGGAATTTGTCAATTTTGTTATATCCAGGTTTAACTGTATCGCCGAAATGGAACGTTTCAGAATACGGCCCCAGATGACTCCTTCAGTGCAACTGCTATGGGGCAGCCGGTAATGCTGCACCATAAATTAAGCCAAACATGCCTTGAAGAGCAGGTGCAGGGCCCCCGACACAAGAGGAGGGTAGTCGTGCATGGTCAGGTGCAGCAACACTCGGAGGAATGTGCGTCCACCCTCACCATCCAAGTCGACGTCACCCAAGTCTTCCCTGCATGTCGGCAGACAAGACAACAGACATTAAGACAAAGAAGAGCACAAGGTAATGAAAGTGGTTCATACTAAAGAGACACTATTTATATGTTCTACAGTGGAAGCTATATAATGAGCACATACTGTGGGGTTTTCAGTGGCGCGAGTTGTTAGGTAATTGCTGAAGAATGCAGCGTTTAACCAATATAATAGGATGAACAAGGGGTATGGGTGAAGAAGACAGGGCAAGGCTTTCACAGCAGAATACAAAGGTGGAATACATCAGTCTTTATTAAGCTTTGTATTCCCCTTATTTTTGCGTCTTAGGAACACTACAACTGTAACACAGATAGCCAGGTAGGAGTCTAGACAGCGCCATTCCTTGCACATGTGACAGATGCCCAAAAATAAAAGTACTGTTTGTCAGTCATGGCACAAGTCATACAATAATTGGTGTATACATCAGCTCAAGTCAAGCAACAGAAACTTGTATTATAACAAAACCTGAAAAGATGTTTATCTTATCATATACAGGAAGGCACAATACAGTACACTATGCCAAAAGCCCATCCCTGCATTTTACTATTAAATGATGTATTCTATAACCTATTTTATAACTATTTTATTTGTATATACAGTCGAATCTCGATAATTCGAACTCGAAGGGGCCCGAAAATTTATTCGAATTAAAAGAAGGACTTGTTCTCGAAGTATCTGTGCACCATAGCACAATGCACAACAGGTGCGAGGTGTAAAATATCGCGGCGCGCAAGCACACAGCGAGCGACAATCACTAAACTGCCCACCGGCCAACGCACGCTCCGCACCGGCGCAGAGGCCGTCGAAAGTGAGGGAGTTACGAGGGAGTTGAGAATAAGGGCGAGGGGAACGGTGTTGCGAGGAGGGGCGGGTCGTCAATGACGAAGGCATTGCCACTAATCATAATCATGTTGGTGTGCTCCCTTCTTTTGCGGCGTCACCGCGTTCAAGAGACAAGGAAAATGAGGTACTGGGTGTTGCCTTCGCGTCTTTGTATTCATGGTACGTCTTGTCGTATAGAATCGGATATGGCGCACTGTCTCCAAAAACCTTTCCATCAGGACGTCCCGGTTTAGACTCGTCATTGTAAAGAAACAATTGCAAACCATGGCAATCAGAACAAGCGTGAAGATCAAACCAAGCCAACCGAAACAAGTGCTACAAGTGCAAGCGAGAGCTGACGCGAGCAGACGATAGGTGCGAAACAAGCGGTCCATCTGAACGGGAGCGAATACGAATAGGGCGGTCGGGAGGGTCTGCATGACACCAGTCCGCATGACACTGAAGGGGCCATTCTCATTGGTCTCCTCCACTCGCGGCGAGCCGAGAAAAATCGGCCCAGGACCGATTCCTCACGAGGCGCGCATTTTTCCGCTAGAGTGGCTGGGGCAATACGGCTGGACTCAGTAACGGCGACCTTGCCATTTGAGAGGGAGTGAAATCTCCGCAACAGTCTTTAAATGCGTAAGCATTTCTATGCTTACCCAATGAGAAAACTGTCCGTGCGGCCATCCGTTCATCCCTCGCGTAAGACGATCGCTTTCAAGATAGAGCCTGCAGCAGCGAACAACTTTACCTTTGTGCTGCCTGGTGCTTCAACGCAAACAAGCAACAAAAACACAGCGTACGGAGTTATCAGCAGTCGGCACACTCTGTCAGCTTCACAGATCGCTTTCATGATACGCTCGCACGGCCATGCCAGAGTACGTTTGATCGGTCCGTGCCGCCGCCGGAGTCCTTTGATCATGATTCGTAGTGGTTCGACACATTTTTTTTCCTTATTCTTCTCCTTCGTGCACAGCATTGAGGAGTCTCTGCTAATCTTTTCTTGTAAGGCAGGGTCAGAGCAATGCTGGTCCGAGGCGTCGCCACGTGATTCGACACGCTACAGAGCATTGTCAGAGCGCAGTATGTTCAAATTAACCATCGCAAATGCTTGCACGTTTGAATTACCGAGCGTTTTCATCCACTGGGATACACATAACTTTGACGGGACCAAAGCGTCAGTTCCAATAAACCGGAAGTTCGAAGTAAGCCCGTTCAAATTAACGAGATTCGATATAAGTAACCTAATACTGTAAACTGATGTTAATTTGACACCGACAGGAGCGAAAAAATTTATTGATTTATCTGGTAGGTTGAATTAAACGTGATGGTGAAAAAAACGTCAATACACACCGCTGACTCATTTGGCAGTATTTGCCCAATTCTAACACACCCGCTAATCTAATGCGCGCTTACTTTAAATGTGTCAAAAAAAAGAAAACTAACAGAGATAAAATTCAAGCTCCTAAACAACTTGGAAATCTAATGCACACCCAATGCTTTAGCAAGAAAAATGGGCAAGGGTCTAATATGTGTTGCACAGTAGCAGCCGGTTTCTTAAAATCAGCTCCGCCGCAATGCAGCCCTGTTATGCGGCAAAGCATACACATGCCGCAAGCGCGTTTCCCAGCCCAATTTTCTTGAAATCGGGGAGAAAAAAAAAACAAAAAAAAAACAAGAGGTACGAATTAGAATCAGGTAAATACCATAATCAGACATTATGGGTGTCTGGTATTCTTTGAAGATCTACCCAGGGCAGGCTGAAAATCCGCATTTTCAACAGGAGATGACGTATGTTCGACGCATTCACTCTCGCGTAAGCTCTGACGAGACAGGTGCTGCAACTAAAAGCATCGCTATTGGGGTCACCATAGGGGTCAGGCGTGTGCATGCTAACTGGTCAAAAAGGCATGCATGCTAACAAGGGAGTATAAATGTCCCCTGCATGTCAGCAGAAACAGCCTGGATCTTGAAAAAGCCTGAGACAAGTTTTGCCAAAAGAATTTAAGCTGCACTTGATATGAACCACTGCCTTGTGCTACTTCAATGCATGATGTGACAGACTGCCTGACTTGGTAACATGTATTCTAAGAGATTTAGGCTGCAACTATGCACTTCCTAACTTTGTTACTTTACTGCCATGACAGTAAACAAATTATGATGCATAACAAAAAACAAGCAACTATCTGCATGTTGAATTATTTGCAGGCTGTTATTGTTAAGTTTAACAGACAACACATGAGAAGCAATAGCATTTCTTGATTTAATCTATTCAGTGTCCTTAACAGACATCAATTGTGATAAAGTGAAAGAAAAATACACACTGTGATGCAAGACACAGGAGTAAACAAGCCTGTCGTGAAAATTCAGGAGATTGTCCTTGGGTACTTGAAGATTACCAAATATGGAAAATCAAGGAGTATACAACCTTCAAGGACTTTCACAGTGTGATAACAGTACAACCTTTTACAGAGTAACACAGCCACTGACCTACATAGCTAATGGCATTGTAATGGCCACTGCCTTCAATACAATGTCACTGTCAGCAGAGTGACAGTGTAATGAAGGCAGATTAATGGTTCTCCACTAGAAACTGGTACCTTGGCCTTATATCCTCGAACAATCTGCTTTGGTCACATCACATTAAACAGATGTGCAACCGCGTGTGAAAGTAGGATACCTGCAACGTACCCTACGTTTGGCCCCTCTTAACATAAGGCTCCTAACTTATATAAGACTAGTTCATCCAGTACTGAAGTATGGCTCGGTCCTATGGAACCCAGACAAAATATATGACATCAACAAAATTGAGTCTGTCAGGAAGAAAGCTGTACACTTCATTTATTGTCACTACGACAGGTATTTTTCACTTAGTTCCCATTTTCGAAATATTCAGCTTACCAGTCTCTATTCTCGTCGTCAAGTCGAATCATTGAAGTTTTTCCAAACTCTCCACAATTTCCTCTACTTAAAAGCTACATCACACCCGCTTGACCTACATCCACCAGACACCATCATGAGTTGAATATGTCACGTTTTTATCACCGTGCCGATGCATTTAAATAGTTTTTTTGCCTACACTATGGAACTGTGAAATGCGTTACCCAGTCATGTTCGATCTTCATTGTCTGCTGAATTCCTCTTGTATATTGTTAACCACTAATTTTTATGGCATCTTGTTTTGATTTCTGCTTTTTTTTTCCTTTGCCATCTCTCTATTTTCTACTCCCGCTCCTGTGATAGCCCTTCATTGCTGCAGTATGCTGAAATAAATAAAAATAAATAAACAATCCCTGACAGCTCACTTTCCGTCGTTTCTCACAGCAGAAGACAATGACAATATAGTCAGCTGCTACTCACGTGCCTCCAAAGATGGCCTCAGCCTCCCTGCCAATGCGCTCCATATCCACACCTGTAGTGATAGACAACAGATCAGCTACCACCATCAAGGGCATCATTGGCTTCATCCTTGTTACTATCTTTGTCAGGTCCTTGCCTCCAATTTTTAAATGTGCAAAACCCATGTAAAGCTAGCATTGACAGAGTCTTTACTTCTGAGTAACATATGCTGTGAAGGCATTGGCATGCTTATAGGAAAGTAACAAACAATGCAAAAATTACATGACTATAAGACAACTTGGCCAAAAGAAATATAGAGTTATAAAGGTAAAATCTGCAAGTGTCAAAATCTAGAACAGTCAAACGTCAACTTGATGTGCTCGTACCTGCATCTATACATTTTAAATTAAAAACTTCCTTTACCTGAGGCATCTATGCTTGTGCAGTACAAGTATGTTATTATTAACCAAACGACCCTGTCACACATGCTGTAAATGAGCTGCTTTAACAAGGATTCTTATTAGATTTAAGAGATAGTTACGCTAATTGAACTAGGGGCATAACCAAAGCTGTGCAGCTATGCAAGCATGAGGAATCGACAATGTTTATGATATGCTGATATTTGCTAAACTTCAAACGCCAAGGCTTCAGACAAAGCAAGTCAGTAAGTTGCACTTTCCACGTGCCATGAGTGTCCTTTTTATGCATTTCGTTGCTCAGTAGTGCATCTCATTTAAACATGTACAACACACTAGCCACAACCTTAGCCTTCTAGAGCAATTCAGATAATTCCAGACTACACAAAGTGTTTCTTTGCATGTAAAAACATGCCACATGCACCAGCAAAACACATCCTGATGAGCACACAAGGCGTGTGGCAACACAGCAACCAGCAGCTGTGCTACTTATTACAAATGTTTTGGCACAAGTGGGACATAACACAAAGGAGAGGTAAGAATGACACGGATGACTGCAAATGACATAGACATGCAGTCCTGTGTGTCACTTTTCTTTTTCTTTTTTTGTGTATTTGCGCTGTTGCGCTTAACTTTTCCTAATAAGCATCACGCCAAAACATTAAAAGCAGCACATCCTACTAAGCTATTGTGCTATTTACTGTAAACCAAACCAGCACCTGGGAGAAGCAAACTGTTGTACACATGACTGCTGATTCTAGGGTTTAACATCAAGAGTTCTCCTGGTGAAAACCCTTCCATGCCTGGTGTAGTCCTGTAGGCAAGCAGTGCTTCGTTTAAGTGGAGGACTTCCTCAGAAGCTGCTTCGCTGTCTGCACAACGCTCTCAGCCATAGCGTTGCTGTGTGCATACTAAGGACTTGAGGTTGTGTGTGAGGCTCCCCAGCGATGCACTAGTTCCTTGAACTCTGTAGAAGTGAACTGCGGGCCGTTGTCTGTACGTATTGTCCTCGAACACCAAACTGTGCAAATATTGGCTCCAAGACTAGGGCGATGTCTTTTGTAGTTGTCCTCTTCAGCTGCTCTAGCTCAAAAAATCGGCAGTAGTAGTCAACTACTACGACGTACTCTTTCCCCTTCAGCATAAAAGATTGATGCCGACTCTGTCCCAAGGGTGTGCTGGCAATGGAGTTAGAAGCAGGGGTTCTCTTCCTGGCTTTCCGTGCGAGTGAAATTTCGCTCGTTAAGGGTCTGCTCTTAAAGGCTGTAGCCAGTATAACTGGGAAACTGTTTATGGTATGTAATCGCCGGTACAATGGCGTCCGACGGTGCCTCTTGCCGCTCGCCTTCTCCCGTGCAGGGGTCTTCTCGGCGGTTCCGCCTGGTTTGCTTGCCGCTTGGAGTGCTGCCCTCAGTGGCGCCCACAACAGGAGACAGTGGAGTAGAGGGTGCTGTATTTATTTCAACCACATAGGGCTCTTTAACGTACACCCAAAGCTTGATACGAGAGAATCTTTTACATTCAACTCTATCAGAATACAGCCCACTACAAGCGGAAATCAAACCTGCAACATCATGCTCAGCAGCAAAACACCATGGCCACTGAGCCGTTACAGTAGGTGCTATAAGCATGAATTTAACTAGTCTTTCACATGGAAACAGCACAACCAGATATTTGTGCCACTGCTTCTCTCACTCCATACCCTATCGAAAGTCATCCTCTGTGATTCACACCAGCTGTAGTGCACTTCATGCACATCTTGGGATGCTGGTAAACTCAAAGCTAACGTATGCATGCCATGCAGATGCTCTTTTGAAGACAAGGTCTTCTTGGCCGACTTCAGGCAGATTTAGCATTATCTGGGATCTGCGTATCTTGTAATCACTTCTAAAAAGAAACAATCGGTTAGGTGGCTTGTAGATGTTGTATCAATATGGCACAACATGACCGTTTAGAAGCATTAGAGAAGGCTGATCATATAAAGCCAATCTGGATCATCTAGATTCTAGAAAGCTCATCTAGAAGCATTTAAGAAAGCCGATGCAACTTGACCGACAACCAAGAAGAGCGCAGGTGCAGATGCTTTTCGCGATATGTCAGATCAGCTGAAATCAACTGAACATGAAAAATGCTTGAATGCAAAGGGGGTGTTGCTGGAAGAAGTGAAGGCTAATCCCACTGCAACTGCTTCGGGCGCACCTGCTGACACTGCACGGCGTGACATACCAGTTGATGTCAATTGCGTCTCAATGCGATAATGCAGAAAACAGGATGCATCAATCCAACCTTCTCTTCTTTGGTTTGGAGACCATGCTAATGAAGACTAGGCAGCTCTGAACAGAAAATTATTAAAGGGTCCCGAACCGGTTTGGACAAATTTTGTAGACGTGTAATTTTGTAATCCTCCGGCGTCAAGTGGCAGCCGCAAATGCGTAGATCCTGGCGCCGATCAGATAACGACAGTCTGATGCACTACAGCCACTCCGCTCATTTGCTGCCTTGCAGAGGGACGAGGGCAAACCATGCTGCTTGCGAAAAGAAAGCTTGTGACCAACACTGGCCACGCAGCTCGCATCAACAAGGAGCACGTTGCAATACAAGCAGCCGACACTTGATGTGTTCTGGAAGAGCTTGAGCGTAGTGATAAATTGTCATTGTGTATTCTTTCTGTTACTTTTTTTTATAGAAACAAATTAACCAACATTCCAACTATCGAACAACATTTGTTCACCATAAAGTTGGAAGAATTATCGATGACGCACCCTAGAAAGCCAATCCAATAGCTCACCCGACTGATGTCAGATGCAAAACGTGCATCAATAGGGGTGGGGCAGCTGAAAACTCAGGGAAGCAGCACCGCTGCGATCAGTAACGATGTACATTTTTTAAACCTCATAATAAATTCCATGCTTTATGAGGAGCGTTATATGTGTCACTTAATTATCAGAAGGAACCCCGTGCGTTTGTACAAAATCGTAAAAATCATTCTGGGTTCCTAAGTTCTGTTCTGAAAAACTAAAGCTCATTTTAACAGGCACACAGTTTGAACGGGCTCTCAGGTTGGTAAACATGATAAAGAAAAGTTAGGGGATCATGCCAAGCTGGCCTTTTCAAGGATAAGGAGCAAATTTTGTCGCTTGCGGCGTAAGCTGTAGGGGACAGCATTTTCCATATGCAAGTATTTTCCTTGGCAATGTGACAGACATGAAGAAAGCTGTTCGAATTCGCAAAAGCTCAGAACAAGTCGTTTAAGCTTTTTTTTTAGACAAGCTGCGCATCGAGAATGAAGCCTATGTCTTATGATGCTGTCACTAATGCAGTTGTACGGTGACGCAGATAGCTAGAAGTAAACTCGCATGCATGTAGGCAGCAAGAGCTGCATCGGTCTTTCACTCATCCATCATTCACCAATACTGGAAGTATTTTTTCTAAACATCATATGATCTCCTCTTATGTCGATGATAGTCATTCAGATATTCGTGTCTTCACTGAGATGTGGCTCAACGCTGTCATCATTGACAGCTACAATATTATCGATGTGATCGTACTGACAGAAGGTGTGGTGGTGTGTTCTTGCCATTAAAAGATCAATCATGTTGTACACCCTTACTTCATATTCTAAAATTTAAATTGTATGAGTAGCCTGCATATTTCATTCCACAAAGGTATTGATCGGCACCTGTCACCACCCTCCCAATTCTAATCATTCCTTTTTAGCCGAGTTGCACAGTGGCATTAGCAGTGCCATTGAAATCTGTCAGGCTTGTACAGTTCATCTCTTTGGTGATTTCAATCTTCCACTTATTAATTGGGAGCATTTGCCTTCTTCTTGTCATCACTCAGCTGACTTCATTAACTTAACTTTAGACAATTTTTTCAAACGTTATTACTCACCCAACTCGCGGTTCGAATACAGTAGACCTTATTCTAACAACTATACCTGAAACAATTGACTACATAGATTATTTGAATGGGTTTAGTGACCACAAATTACTACAAGTAACTCTTGCTATCCAGCCGCCCTTTGCAGGAACTGAATCAAGGAAAATTATACATTATAATAAAGCCAACTACAATGCCATTAACACAGAACTTACTTCCTTTTCTGATAGTGTGTTATTACCTTCTTTTTACAGTCGCTCAGTAGAAGAAAACTGGGTTCTTTTCAAAAATAAGATGATGAGATTACTAGAAAAGCACGTCCCTTTCATAACTGTAACTAATGGTAAAACTAATCCATGGTTTAGCAAGTCTCTGGACTGACTCTGAAACAAAAAGAAGCAGCTTTATAAGACAGCGGAATATTCTCGTTTGCCGTCTGCTTGTGATAAGTATGAGGAATGCCTGAAGACATCATCACCATCATCAGTCTATATTTGTGTCCACTGCAGGACGAAGGCCTCTCCCTGCGATTTCCAATTACCCCTGTCTTGCACTATCTGATTCCAACTTGCGCCTGCAAATTTCCTAACTTCATCACCCCATCTAGCTTTCTGCCATCCCCAACTACGCTTCCCTTCTCTTGGTATCCATTCTGTAACTTGTTATCATTCTGCCTGAAGACATACTGTTACGAAATTGCTGCTGCCAAGGAAAAGTATTTTTCTCAGGACTTACCCTCACTCCTTAAGACTAATCCGAAGAATTTCTGGAAAGTAATAAGCCCCGACTGCGACAGTAACTGCATTTCCTTGCATGATGAAAATAACACCCCTATCCCCGACACTGATTATTCATATGCATTTAACTCATTCTTTTCATTCTGTCTTTGCTAGTTTAAGTTTCAGTTTATTTCTTTCGTAAGTGGAATACATGCTTACATAAGTACCGTATTTACTCGCATAATAAACGCACTTTTTTTCCCGAAAAATATGCGCAAAGTGGGGGGTGCGTTTATTATGCAGGGTAAAACTTCCAGCGATCTTTTTTCCGCAGCCACCTCTAAAAAAGCCGCAGTTTCGCTCGAAAGGCAAACCATCGATTGCTATAGCAAATGCATAGAGAGCTACACGAAGTAAGGATAGTAGTTTAATCGGCCGTATAAACTTCCAATGTAATTTAACCAGCATGGTGTCAGCGCCCACAGGAAGACATGAACCAATCACTATTGATGACCGCGGACACTCACTAAACACTGGCGTGAGGAAGCGCGGCAGCAACAGCGAGCGAAGTGACCTTCGTGCCGTGTATCGCTTCAATGCAAACTGAGAGGCAATAACGGAGCACGCACAAAGGTATAAGTCGCCGTCGCACCTAGACTCAGTCACCAATGCAGATTGCTTTCAAGATAGGGCACGCGCCCGCGCGATGTGCACTTGCTGCGCCATGTCCCTCCCTCTATTATCACCGGCGCCATGCGCGCACATAATACGGAGCGTTTCCTCCCCAAATACGGAGCGTTTCCTTCCCACTTTCCTCCCCCGATTGGGGGAGATAGAGCTGCGATCATCGGCGCCGACAGCAAAAATGTGCCTGGAGTGTCCATATGATTGCTATCGCAATAAAAGTAGGAGACCCATGGTACGATTTAGCGTTCAATACAATCGTACCCGTGGGACGCCATATCGGACGCCAAATCGCACTGTGTCTCTCCTACTTTATGGCAGCAAGTTCAGGGCGCGTTTATTACGCCGGAGAAAAAGAAATCAAAATTTTGATGACTAAAGTTGGGGGTCCGTTCATTATGCGAGTGGGTTCATTGAGTAAATAAATATGGTATACAGAAGAAGGTCCCAGAGCATGTAGCTGAAAGGGGACCTCCTGTCAGAAAATATGCATTTGTGCGAATATATAGCTTAAACAGCAATGTAGTAATCACTATGTGGAATATTAGGCAAAGTAAATGAAGTACAAACACCAAATAATACAATGTCAATAACTATTAGTACAATTAAGACAAACGAAAAAAGTTTTATGTCTATATAATTGTAAAACATATAAAGTAAAAAAAAAAAAAACGAAACAGAAATGAGCCGGAATGAAGTGATTAGATTAGATATGCGAACAATTTTGGTTCGCTAGCAGAAAAGTGAATATGTTTTTCTTGAAGATACCTAATGAAGAAGAGCGCTTGACATCTAGTGGGAGGCTGTTCCAAGCAGACAATGCTGTGAAATAACCACATTGTTTTCCATAATTAGTATGTATTAGTGGCAATAGGGAATTGTTGTTAGCTGTGAATCTTGTGACCAAGGTAACCCGAGTGAGTGAGTGAAACAACTTTATTTAGACCAGCGGATTGAGGCCTGGGCCTAGGCCACGCCAGGGGCAGTAGAGAGACCCTGTCTCCCGGCCGCCTCTCGAGCTCGCTGGATGGCCTATAGTTTATCTTGCAGATCTGAGCTGATCAGCGCGGCTTTCCACCGCGCCCCAAGCTGTTCTGGGGAGACTGCATATTCATCCTGAACATGTGCGCAATCCCATAGAATGTGTTCTAGGGTGGCGTGTTCTGTCCTACATAACCTCAGAAAATATATTTACCAGGGGAGGACTATTTATTACTTCAAATAACATTACGGGCAAGGTATATTTAACAAGTTTATTTATTGAAAGTATACTGTGGTTGTGAAGCATATCAGAAGCACTGCAGTAGAATGAGCTGAACGATAATAGTGAAGATGACCATCTTCCTGAAACTTTGGAGCAAGATTACTCTTACATGGCACCCATTGATATTACAGTCCAAGGTATTTCTAAAATCATAGAAAACCTTAAAATGTCTTCTTCTGGTATTGACAATATTAAATCCAAAACTTTAAAGAACACTACATCAGCCTCAAGCATAATTTTATTTCACATCTTTCGGCAGCCGTTAATTACTGGAAAGTTACTTTTTGACTGGAAGATAGCAAAGGTGGTGCCAGTCCATAAGTGGAAATAAAAATTTAACTGGAAACTACTGCCCATTTCCTTCAGATGCATTTGTTGCAAAATGCTTGAACATATCATAGCTTCTCAGATTTACGATAATCTAGAGTCTAACAGTTTTTTTCTTGCGAGACTCAACTCTTTGAATTTACTACTGACCTGCATTCTAACATGAACAGTAATGTACAGACAGATTGCATATTCTTTGACTTTGCTAAGGCCTTTGATCATGTAGCTCATTGCCGCTTAATTTTAAAACTATCATCGCTAAGAGTAGATTAGCTTCTGTTAACATGGCTCCACAATTTTCTAACAAATCCACAGCAATTTACTGCAGTAAACAATTATTCTCCATCATTTTGTTACATTTCCTCTGGAGTACCGCAAAGCAGCATTACAGGCCCGTTACTTTTTCTCATCGACATTAATGACTTGCCTGACAACATGTCATCTTGTACGCACATATTTGCTGACGATAGTATAATTTACTGTCCAATTTACAACAATAGTGACCATCTCACAATTTAACAGGACATTGAACGTATTATTACGGTGAATGGTGTAAGACCTGGTTAATGACTTTAAACGTTTCCAAGAGAAACTAGCCAACTTTGCCTATAAACTTCATAAAATTGGTAACAACATTATGGAACGTACTATGCAGTACAAGTACCTAGGCATAAACCTAACCACGAATATTTCTTAGTTCGCGCATATTACTTCAATCTGTGCTAACGCATCAAGGTCATTAGGTTATCTACGCCCGTAACCTACATTATTCTCCCTCCAGTGTACGTAAACTGGTTTATGTCACTTTAATCCACCCTCAACTTGAGTTCGCCTCCTCAATTTGGTCACCGTATCAACAATATCTTATCGACATGTTAGAAGCCATTCAGAACAGAGCCAGTCGGTTCATTGCACACAATTACAGATACCCATCCAGCATAACACAAATTAAACAAGACCTTTCACTTGAGCCATTAATTACTTCGCGTGACATTGCTTTTTTTATCACTATTCCACAAATTCATTCACACCAGTATGACATCCTCTGTACATCTTAATCTCGCTCATAGAACTTCATGCAGACTGCATACCATCTTTACCTTAGTGTGCATGTACAATGATACTGATGCATTTAACTTATCGGTTCTTCCACGAGCTATTTGTTTGTGGAATGACCTTCCAGATAACCTTGTATCAAAGCGAAATCACGCAAAGTTTTGCGACAATCGTTAAAAAATATTGACACATAGACATCGTCACGAACTTGCAGCGTTGCGGGGTCGTGATGCAGGTGCGGAGGGGGACCCTGGCCACGCCGCTCAGAGCCTGGAATAGTCCATGTTGTGCACCTTAAGCCCTTCTACCAGCGCTAACTAACTCTGGGACTCTGTTCCTCTCTTTGTTATTTTTCTTCAGTGCATGTGCTTTAGCTTCTTGCGCTCGCATTTGCAGCATCGGGACAATGCTTTTTAAGAGGGGGGGGCATTGGCACGTGTACTTATTTATCCCTTTTGTCGGTACTGCATTTCACCAACTACAGTGTAGACCACTTATAACGTAAGTCGCCGGAGTCGTGAATATCTGCACTATAAGCGGTACTGCACTATAACCAAAACAGCGATTTTCAAGCCCTGCACATATGCAAAACATGTAGACCAAGCAGCCGTGTGTATCCGAGAATCGAAGCGTGCATCCGTTTAAATCCGTTTGCATCCGTTTAAATTTACGAACGTTCAAAGGTCAACGTCCAAGTACCCACGATCTTCGCATGAAGCAGACAAAGTAATAATTTTTTTAAATGTCTCAGTTTCGCCCGAAAGGCGAAGCATCAATTGCGATAGCAAATTGGTAGAGAGCTATAAGGAGTAGGGAAAGTAGTTTTATCGGCTGCATAAACTTGACACATTCGCGTACTAACTGAATTATCGAGCATGGTGTCAACGCGCACAAGCAAACATGAATAGACTCGATGACCATAAACAACCACTGTCAAAACGCGGGCGTGGGGAAATGTGGCCGCCGCAGCGTGTGGGGATGCGCGACTCTCACGCGACCCCTGATGTTGTTTTCCCCGCATGTCTCCTGTAGTCCGGCTTCTCTGCGTGGCTAAGCCCGGCGGTGGTTGCGGCGCGTTGCGAGAGATGGCGCTAGTGTCGCGATGCTAACGCCACCGAACGGCGGGGTCACTTGGGAGAAAAAGGTCGGAGGCGCTCTCTCTTTGGCTGAGGATCGGCGATCAACACGCACGAACGCTTCGCGCGTGCGCCGGCCCGCTTCGCGCGACCGTCGCGCGAGGCTTAGAGCGGGACTCCGGTATGGACGAATACGGATCGTTCGAGCGCGCCACCGTTCGCGTGACTGTACACGTGAACGACTAGGCGATGGTGTCATAGCATGGGGCGAACGTATTCGCTCGCTATCAGGTCGCGGTGAGTCGGACTTCCTTGATTTGTCGCGCGCCCGTGTGAATGTTCTATTGGTTGTAATTCAGCTAATATGTATTAGTGTATGAAAGGTGCAATAAATGCCCTTTTGATTGTCTGCACTACTGCGTTGTCGTTCCTTTGTGCCAAGAGCACATGTGTGAGACCCCACAAGCGGGAGAAGGTGCGTGCGGTCTATCACTCTATTGCTTCAACGGAAACTGAGCAGCGTAAGCACAGCGGATACAAAGGTCAGAGCCGTGTGGAGATGGCTTTCAAGATACGGTGCACGCGACGACACCGACAGTCGGCAAAGGCGCGAACGCATTTGTTGGCAGAGTAGAAGCCGTCCCCCCCCCCCCCTCCTTCTCTCCCGTGCTGCCTTCCCGCTTTGCTCCTTTCGTGTGGGAGATTGTGTTGCCAGTTTCCCTTGCGCCCGGTTGCAAGGGGGTGTCGCAGCGAAGCGTCACCCTCCCCCCCCCCCCTCCCTCCATAACTTCTCATTTTTGAGTTCTTTATAAAAGCAACTTCATGTGTACAATTAAGATAAATCAGTAAAATTTTCACTGTATCCAGAGAAAATAAGAAAAATAAGTTGGCTGTTGAGTGTTATCAGACATGACCTCAGTCCTGTGCCCATATATGGTGTTGTGTTTCACCTGGAATGCTCTTCACATGCATCATTTATCCATTTTGTGTTGTTTCTGTAATGGCAGCGAAAAGCTAGTCAAGCATTTCAAGCTTTGCATACTTACCTTTGTCACCAACAACAATGGTCTCATCAGCTTTCTCATGGCTCTGCTGGAACTCCCGTTTGAAGATAGTCAGCAGCCCCGTGATGCGGTAGTCAAGCCTCACATTCAAGATGAACTGGGAGCAAAATAGCAGCCACAAAAATTACCACCGAACCATTCTTTATCTATTTAATCGGTACTGAAGTGAAACACTAAATCAGACCAGGCTGGTAAAATGCACTTTTAAAACTCTCAGCATTTATTTGGTGGAAAGGAACACAGCCGATTAAAAGACATCTTTTCAACTGAAAGTAGAAATTGGCCTGCATAATTGTTTTTGTGAGCAATGCTGTAATGGATGCATCATTGCAAAATGTTGTAGCATTTTTGGTGCCTTCCTAAATTTGGGTCCATCTTTGGCTTGAAACACGAATCCAAGACCAATTTTTACGACATAGCTTTTTTATCTAAAAAGAGTTCATTAGCATAAGGCTGTTGTCAGCACAGTCAGTGAAATCACAGGTACCTGCTTCAAGAATTCAATTGTGGCATTGACTTCCGCCCTTCATTTCTAAGTAATTTTCTTGCACACATAGCATATGTAGTATATTATTTCCTATTTTAGAAGTGCAATATATATTAATCCAGCCTAGCTTAACAATTTCCTTCATTTTCTACTTAAGACAGTCTAAATAGATGGTGCAATGCTGTGGGCCATACAAGCCACTAATGTTAATTATTATGTGATGGACTGAAAGAATATGTTAAACTACATTAAAAGGAAAAAAAATAGTACAGCAGCTATGATGACGGAAACAAATGAGATTAAATACTTATATATTATTATGTGACGGACTGAAAGAACATGTTATATTACATTAAAAAGAAAAAAAATAATACAGCAGCTATGATGACGGTTGATGATGATCAGTATGATTAAATACTTATTAGAAAAGCAATAAAAATAAAAGCTGCACTGCCCTGCTAACAAATAAGGTTACATAGTACAAGTGTTGAGCAGAAGAACGCCACATTGCCTTTAGCAATTAAAGGAAAGAAGACTGCTATTTCCTCTAGCAAACTATATTTTTTGCACATGGGCAGGAATACAACATTAGGCAAAAGCCACATGCTAAAGTTTCGAGTATCGTTATAAGGCTACAGATAATATAAGCTTGCCTGCAAGATCTCAATGATCTTGAGCTTCGTGTCCATAACAAGGGTGTCCTCTGCAGCACTTTTCCGTGGTGTTGGCGTAGGTGCCTTAGCCAAGGTGTTGGATCCAAGCACCATGTTTGTGACAACTGTGCCAACATCTCCAAGAGACTTCAATACACTGCCCTGGGCTGCACAGGTACCCAAAATGCTTCAGAATCACTGATAAGATGAGACACATACTAAAACACACTTCAGAATGACAATCGACACACATTGAAGTAGTCAGTGCAGTCGGTGTAGAAATGACAACATTCATTTATTCGATACACAAGTTAACAATGTTTAAAGGCATATAAACTTCTCTCAGAATTCAGCTAGCATACAAAATGCATATGGGGAATATTTACTTTTGCCTGAGTGGTAGCAGAATGGTGCACGTGGTTCCTAAAATAAATAAACTTTACAGTCGAGGTCAAATTCATCCTGGTTTAGGTAGGAATAAAACCTTGCACAACTGCTTTACTGATTGCCAGCAGGCCACCTGCCAGTCACATCAGGCAAGCAGGTAGTAGTGCACGGCTGAATGGAATGAAAACTCAGGCCACTGGAAGCTTAATGCATTGAAGCAAATTTTTCTTTCATGAAACTCCCCACACCTTACATATCTCCGTAGAACTCTTTGGATTTAACACACATCCTCAATTGTGCACACCACAGGCAAACAAGCACATATCAGCAACTAGGCAAGAAGGTTGCTTTTCAAGCAAGGTGTTGCAAGTAAAATGCAGATCTTTACATGCAGTCATACATAGAGGTGAAATTCGAGAAAGGGCAATAACAGCCAGATTCATGCTGCCTCCTTTAACATCATGCAGGAAGAGCATAACCAAGCGCCACTTACAGCTGCATGGTTGAGACGGACAGGGAAGTCAAGAGGCAATTTAGACAATTCATTCAGCCATATATGCAAATTACTCCAGCTGCAGTGAAACTATGATACGGCATCAGACGCAACGGAAGATCGGCATTTCAACATCATAAGCAAGAAATTACACTTGAAAGACAAAGATGAAAATGCCACAGAGTAAAGCGCTCCCAATCAGGACAGAAGCATAAGCATGCTATTAGATACAGCATTTGCTTGGTCATGAAAAAGACTGCCTGTGAATTTCTTCACATTTACCAATGAAATTCTCGGGATCACAAACAAGGGCAATGACAAAGGCAAATATGGACGGGTTAGCCAACCTACTCACTTTGCAACTCCTTTTCAGGGGCTTGTTCATCAAGAAAATAGATCAGACATTAGCAAGGTCAGCTGAAGGATTCTAAGTGTGCACTCACCATTGGCAATGGCAGCTTCAGGTACACAGTCAAGAATGTTGAGGAGCGTTTTAGTGAGACGGAGTAGGTCACTGAAGCTGTAGAAACCAAAGTAGATGAGCTCTCGAGCAAGTTTAACAACCTGAAAAAAGGAGTGACCACTACAATTAATTTTTGCAATGAATTGCACATGCCTTAGTTTATCTTAGGCATTAGATTATTCAACACTATTATATCCAAAGTGGCAAAACAATGCTTTATGTTGTGCTTTAAAAAAAAAAAGCACTTAGAGCGCATTAGATCTGGGGCTCGCTTATACTACATTATGGGTACATTGAATATACTATGTACTGGTCATATATGTATGTCAGAATTTTATAAACTGCACCACTAGAAGGGGTCGTCTAAGAACACACTGCCATCTATTACCTCTAGAGCACCATATTATGAAAATGACAAGATTAATTAACAGCTTACTGATAAATGGAAACACTCATTTCACTACATTCCTTTTCCCAGAATTGCAATACACAATCGAACCCATCAGGTGTAGGTAGAGCCATTTATTAGTGCAAAAGACTTGACAGATTACATTATTGCAAGAAATGTTACACACTTTTCAAAACTTGTTAATTTTGTGACCTAGATTTCAATAGAACGAAAAAACATATTGGCCTTCTATATTTGTTTATGGACAGAGATGTTGCTACAACACCTTTGAAACTATTAAATACACCGACAAGACAAACCTCAAAGGTAAGCTTGTTCTGCTCCCTATCTGCAAAAGACCACACGTGTCCAACCACATTGCAGAGGTAGTCTTCTACAAAGGTGATGGTGGGCTTGAACTTGCGTTGCACCGCTTCCTTCCCTAAGTCAGGATGGCGATTTGCATCATAGCTGCGTCAAAGTCACAAGAGGTCACATAACTAACTAGTAAGCTAACTGGCTACAACATTGCAAATGTGTCCAATGCTGGTGATTTTTGTTAACACTCATTCAAGTGCAAGAAAAAAAAAAGTTTGTGTTTTGGGTAGCATCATCCCTATGTTGGCAGCTGGAATCTCTAATTTCAAAACCATTATCAAATCAGGTATAAGAGGTAATCAGACATTGAATAGTTTTTTCCATATAATAACCAAATTTTTTTTTTAAATCACCAAATTTCACTTTGCCCACAAAATCTTCATTTTAGGAGTTATTCAATTCATTGAATTGAATTCTGGGGTTTTACGCACCAAAACCACGATTTGATTATGAGGCACGCCAAAGTGGAGAACTCCGGATGAATTCTGACCACCAGGGGATCTTTAACATGCTCCCAATGCACGGGACATGGGCATTTTTGCATTTCACACCCATCAAAATGTGGGCGCCACAGCAGAGATTCGATCCCGCGACCACATGCTTAGCAACGCAACCCCAAAGCCACTAACCAGGTTAGGTTAGGTTAGGTTAGGTTAGGTTACGCAGTGTATGGTATACGCAGAGTTTTTACAAAAATACTGCTCAGTATCCTAAATCCCACTGACCAGTGCGACAAGAACCAAAGAGCAGGAAGCATGTTGCATGCCAATGCCCAAGCTCTTCTGTACTTTCACTGTTGCAACTAGCTTAGGCTGATGTCAGCGTTGAAATCACCTGGCTCAATTTGACATTGCTAAGCAATGTCTTTGTATCAAAGCAGTATGAACTGGGAAGGCAGAAAATTAAATAAAGTACACGACTCTATACCTGAAAAAAACGGCGTTCACAAAGAACCAACTTAAGGTCACCTGGCTTGTATTGCTCTTTAGCAGCAAGAAGCGGTATTTATGTCTCATGATTTTGCCAAAGAGCTATTGCAAATTTATTATCTATATTTTGTCACTTTTCTTATTACCGTATTTTTTATTGTGCTATTCTCTTTTTATTTTTTTTGAAAATAAAGTAAAGAGTAATAGTCCAGCCTATAATCATGATGGCTGCTGCTTTTTACATAATAGTAATAATAATACGAAATTTATGTTAACATAAGAAGTGTAACAAGTTCAGGAAACCTAGAGTGGAGTCAGCTAAAAGAAATACTTGTTTTGTCACATTTATGAAAGATTCAACTTATCATTAGTTGTGCTCTTCTCTTAACAGCATTATCTGCACTGCTTTTACTCTCTCTGTAATTCTTCCCTGTCCTATCTGTTTGCCACTGAGCTATAGCTCTGGCTTGCAGTATTTTGAAATATTAAATAAAAGTATGAAAAAAAGTTTCTAACTTTCTTGGGTTCGTTTTGCCTCCGCACTCCAAATGTAAACTTCACTCAAAGTGTTCAGCTTTAGAGCTAACCACACAAACTTGAGAACCTACTGTTAGCTGGGTTGTTTTATTGTTATAGCAATCATACAGACACTCCAGCCACACTTGCAGTGTCAGTGTTGGCATCACACCGTATGTGTATGTATACGTATGTTCCGAGCAATGACAGGCCAACACGTTCATTGCAAACATTTACTTTATTGGGAGAGGAGTCACACTCCGTGGCTCTTCCCCCATGCTGTCCACAAGCTGTCCATCCACGCAAACCACACCACACACTTTGCGCCACCTGCATCTTCGTTCCCCTCTCGCCGCTGCACTCGCGCCACCTGGTCCTCCCTCTGGCAACTAGTCAACCGCGCACACAGCCTACGAGAACCACGCCATGCCTCGCCTCAGTTGAAGCTCTCGGTCATCTAACGCCGCCATTCTCTCCTCAAACATATATACAGTTAAAGCTTGATATAATGAACTTTAATATAACAAAATTCTCGATACAACAGAGTATTTACCTCTTAATAACTTTTTGTCCATAGAACACCATTTATTTTTAACCTCAATATAACGATGTGTGTTTATTTTTATGCACAATTTTAATATAACGAAATTTCACTGCTACGACAAAGGAATACATAATTTGCTCGCACGTCACTTCTGGTAGCTTCCATAACCGCTTCCGCCATTACTGGGTACCATTCAATCCAACAGCGAAGTGAAGCCGTATGCACTACTGCGTACGCATCGCTCCATATTTCTTGTTTCGAGCGCAGTAATGCCTATATACGCAATATTTGGTTCCTGAATAAGAAGCACCACTGTTAAGAGGCCCAATTGCAAAGAATCAGTCGGTATACACAGTCTACCTAAAGTAAAAATTCAATGATGTGAAAGAGCAAGGATTTTCTCCAAAATGTGCTGGAGCCTGTTGCTTGGGGTATCAATTGAAAGGACTTGAAGAACCTTGACAAGGTCCATGTTTGTGGTTGCCACTTCATCACAGGTAAGGAAAAAGCTCATCCGCACAATATGAAAAAACTTGCATTACAAGCCGATATTGGCAAACCCCGGAGTTCTACACTAATGTTTAAGTATGCTGCTCACTCTTTCCACATCTCTTACTGACTCTCTTTGTAACTATGTTGCCTGTGTAGCCTAACCATGTACCTGAAAAGGAGAGGTGTGTGAATATCAAGATTTTCAAATACGAATCGAATATGAATACTGATCAAATATCAAATCAAGTGTTAAATAATGATCTGCAATGCATTTATAAGCAAGTTGGGTTAATTTGTTATGTTGGAACATTGAGGAAGTGGCCATCACCCTGGCCACCCTTGATCCGGACTGCCATACCATCGTGAGCGATTCCCGCACGGCAATCAGCAATTACATCAAAGGTCGTATTTCAAAACAAGCGCTACGCATCCTAAACCAAGCCCCTCACTCACTTGAAAAGCAAATCACTC